>NW_027495996.1:0-221070 GCF_021521415.1 Bidens hawaiensis
AGTGGTTCAAAAATTCAGTTGTAAAGTAGTTTCACGTAAAGTTTAATCATACACTACCATGAAATTTACATGACAATGACTGTTCTAAAGCCTTTTAAGCCTAATAACTTCACTAGTTAAGCACACACAATCAGTATATATATCATTTTCCAAGGTTGGATCAATTTTCTGTTAAACACAGCAAAGAACTTCATACGAAGTATTAGACTTGAAAAGTAATTTCATTTCCCATAAGGTTTTGATTTCAATCGCCCCGATCACGTCAAAGTCGTCAGGTAAACGGCTATCCTGAAGATCCAATGGATCAACTGGACCGACCACATACAAGTATGTGTCCTTCTTACTAAGAATGACCGACTAATTTTCAGCAACTGAAAGAACACATGTCATAACTGCCCCGGTCACTTTCAGTCTTCCGGTTAATGGCTATCCTCATTCTCTAAGTCGAAACGAGGACCAAAACATATCCGAGGATATGTCCATCAAACTGAGGTAACCGACTAATTTTAAGCAATAATGACCCAAAATTTTTTTATTTTTTTTTATTTATTTATTTTTTTTTAAATAAACACAAAGGCATGGTTACTCGGGATTGATCATCCCGTTCAGCTCAATTAGGTTTTGAAATCTGGATTTATCAAACGCTTTTGTAAACAAGTCAGCAAAATTTTCAAGTGTATCAACTTTTTCGATCTTGATCAGTTTCTTCTCAGCACAATCCCGTATGAAGTGATGACGAATGTCATATATGCTTAGTTTACTGTGCTTCACGGATTGTTAATTACTGAGATGGCGGCAGTGTTATCAATTAAAATAGGAGTGAGTAAGAAATTCAGACCATAGTCTCGTAATTGTTGCTGAATCCACAAAACCTGAGAGCAGCAGTTGGATGCTGCCATGTATTCAGCTTCGCATGTTGAAATTGCAACTGATGTCTGTTTCTTGCACTGCTAGGAAACTAATCTTCCTCCAAGAAACTGACAGCCTCCTGTTGTTGACTTCCGACTCTGATTGCATCCCCCATAATCAAAATCTGTATATGCCACCAGTTCAACGTCTCCTCCCTTCGGGTACCACAACCCCAGTTTCGGCTTGCCCTTGAGATACCGTAGTATCCTCTTTGCACCTTTCAAATGAGATTCTTTCGGACTTGCTTCGTTTGATGAATGAACATCCCGTCCTTCTTCTGATCAACCTGCAATCCTAGAAAGAAAGTTAGTTCACCCATAGCACTCATCTCGAATCGTTTCTTCATGACAGCTTCAAAATCCTGACACATGGATACTCTTGATGCAGCAAAAATGATATCATCCACGTAGACTTGAACCAGTAGGAAGTCACATCCTTCTCTCTTCACAAACAACGTACTGTCAATCAATCCCCTTTCAAAACCATTTTCCAGCAAGTAGTCCGATAACGTTGAATACCAGGCACGAGGTGCCTGATGTAACCCATATAACGCCTTGCTCAACCTGTATACGTGATCAGGAAAGTCTGGGTCAGGAAAACCCGGAGGTTGCTCAACATACACAACCTCATCAACTTTCCCGTTTAGAAACGCGCTCTTCACATCCAACTGAAATACCTTCATCTTTTTAAATGCAGCAAACGCCAAAAACAATCGAATCGCTTCTAACCGGGCGACAGGAGCAAACACCTCATTGTAATCAATACCCTCTTGCTGATTAAAACCTTTAACAACCAGCCTCGCCTTATTTCTTACGATAATTCCCTTATCATCTCTCTTACACTTGAACACCCATTTTGTGCCTATAGCATGCACATTTCTTGGTTTTTCAACCAAGGTCCAAACTTCCATTTTCTCGAACTGAGCCAACTCTTTTTGCATGGCCTCGACCCACGAGCTGTCCTTTAAAGCCATTTGATAATTCTTTGGTTCAATTTGGCTTATAAAGCAGGAGTACAAACATTCATTCATTATACCCGTTTCTTTTATGCTTGTAAAAACACAGGTGTGCTCATTCAAGCTACTTCTGGTTTGTACACTGGAGGACACATCACCTATAACGTTCTCCAATGGGTGATCTTTGTGAATTCTCGTGGTCGGAACAGCACCGACATGTAAATTGCCTTCCAAGTTTGAAGATATCTCATCTATGGTTGTTTCTGGCTGAGAGTGAAAAGGATTAATAAATTCATCTTCAGTTGAGGCCGCAGGGTATCGATAGGGTTTGATGTGGAAGGTTGAGATTTCTCAAACATCTGATGTTGCAATAGATTCTCTTCCTCATCAAGTATCATCTTCGTCACAGCTCTTTCGTCTTCTTCAGAAATTTCCAAATCAGGTACGTTAAACGACTTA
The DNA here is from genome assembly GCF_021521415.1 of Bidens hawaiensis. NCBI lineage: Eukaryota > Viridiplantae > Streptophyta > Magnoliopsida > Asterales > Asteraceae > Bidens > Bidens hawaiensis. The sequence continues at coordinate 2,324 of NW_027495996.1, forward strand.
AAAAGTTTAACATAGTCGAAAAGCTCAGCAGGTCCATTGCTTGGTTTTGGTGGTTGGTAACTAGTAATGTCGGTGTTACAAACCACCTCCACCTTGCAAGTCGACGTATTGAAGACCCGTCTGTTGGGAGTCCCAACAACATAACCGACTAGGATTCCCTCATCGGCTACTTCACCAAATTTCGAATTAGTCTTCAAAATCGAACAAGGAGACCCAAATGGTTCAAGACCGCACGGGTTGGGCTTCCTTCCGTGCATAAGCTCGTAACAAGTTTTTCCAAGTTTCTTAACTGTTAACATCCTATTCAGAACATAGCAGGCTGTAGCAACTGCTTCAGCCCAGAACATCACAGGAAGCTTCGAGTCTGCCAGCATAGTTCTGGCTCCTTCAATTAACGTTCGGTTCTTCCTTTCAGCCACTCCATTCTGTTGCGGAGTATACGGAGCGCTGTATTGATGTTCAATTCCCTTCTGAAGACAGAAGATTTCCATTTCAAAGTTCTTGAACTCTGTCCCATTGTCACTTCTGATGAATTTAACTGATTTACTCATGACGTTCTCAACTTTTGTAATTAGATTCTTCACCATTTGAGCCGTCTCATCTTTCGTTTTCAGAAAATATACCCACGAATATCGCGAGTAATCATCAGTGATCACCAAGCAGTAAGAGGTACCTCCTAGACTTTGTACATTCACGGGACCGAAGAGATCCATATGAAGTAGTTCTAGAGTACCGGCAATTGAGTTAATCTTCTTGGTGAGATGGGATTTCCTGTGTTGCTTTCCCTTCTTGCATGCTATACATTTGTCTTCAAAGTTAAAACTTTTTAAGGGAACGCCCATCACAAGCCCATTCTTGACAATGAAGTTCATCTTCCGAAGGTGAATATGTCCCATTCTCCTGTGCCATAATTCTGATTCTGATTCGCTTGCTTTTGTCATTAAACAGGATTCTCCAGTGGCCATTTCAGTAGACCTCATATCCATCACATATGTATTCGTTTCACGTGGAGCTTTCATCACTATCCATTCGTCTGGTATTTGAAAACCAGGCTTTAATACGATCGCTTCATTCTTTGTGAAATGGACAGTGTAATCTTTATCACAAATCTGCGACACACTCAGCAGATTGTGCTTTAATTCCTCCACAAAATTTACATTCTCAAGTGTCATTCTCCCATTCGACACAGTTCCTCTACCGGTAATCCTACCACCGCTCTCACCAGCAAAACTAACTCTTGCTCCCTGAACAGGTTTTAAATCTTGCAACAAGTGTTTGTTGCCCGTCATGTGCCGGGAACAGCCGCTATCTACAATCCAAAGATTGTTGGCAGCCCTGTTCAACTGTTCCTGCACAATAAAACAAAGAGTTAGAATCTTGGGACCCAGGACCAATTGGTCTTGGATCGATACGTCCCGTACCCTGGCTTTCTCAAGTTAGCATCAGGATAATTTCTGTAAGTCCTGTAAGGGAATCTCCTTGCAGATTGAGGGTAAAGCCTCCCAAACCTTTGAGAATTGAAAGTGTTATATCTTGTGGTTTGGTTGTAAAACTGAGGTCTGTTTTTATGAAAACTTGAATTCGTCACATTTTGGCATTTGTAAAGTTTTCATTTTTAGCAGTATCAAAATGACGCTTATACTCAGTTTTGTTTGACTTCACACCTCTGAATCTCGGCTCCAGAGGGCAATCTGCAACTAAATGCCCTAATTTGTTACATCTAAAGCAACACCGACTCTCCATTTTCTTGTCAAATGTTGGTTTGGATGTAGAGGCAGTGTTACCAGCCGTTCGTCTCACATAAGGTGGGACGTACGGATTGAGTGGAGACCTCTTTTTAGAAACTTTATTTTTATCTCCATCGGTGGGTAACCCTACCTTCTCTTTTTCTGACCAGATTCGGACAACTTATCCGAATCCGATGAGACTGGACTTGAAACAGAAATATTCACATTAGAAACAGGCGAACTTGTTTCGCCACAGCTAACACTTGGTTTTACACTTGTAATCTTGATTGGAGTTGTCTGAGGAACTTCGAAATCAACAGATTTCTGAACACTCGGATTAAAAGTATAGTTGTGGTTAAAGGGTGGTGGAACTTCATTATATCCGATTCCTCCCCTCTTTGCAGAGGTACCTGGATCACTCACGAGGTGATCAAGGATGGCCGAGGAATTCCGGAACTGCTCAAGTTTGCGGTTCAGTTCCACCACCTTCACCTGGTGGTCAGCAATCTGTTTATCTCGATCAGCAATCAATTTTGTTTTTTCCTCTAAAACTTCATAACTAAGATCAATTATTTCAATTTTCTCAGCAAGTTTAATTTTTAAGCTTTGAATGTCTTTTTCACATGCTTTTATTTTAATTTTATAACTCGTTTCTCTTGCTTTCGTAAAATGGTGATCTTCTTTAATAGTTTTAAAGTCAGCATCTAAACGGACATAATGATCAGTTATCGTTTTAAGTTGCTCAGACAAATTCTCACAACTAGTACAAATATTCTTAGTACTTACCTCGGAGCGATTATCCTTGTCATCTGCCATGAAAGCTGTTTCTTCTTCAGTAGCTTTCTCAATTCCATCAACCTTCTCACATTCTTTAACTTCAGCCTCAGCCATGTTCGCTTGCTCACCAGAACCACTTGAATGCGAGTTCCAGTTGTACTCACCTGCTTCTCTGGTCAACATGGCGTTAATCTCTCTGTTAACTCCAGAGTGTTGTGTAGGCCGACCTTGTCCTCGTTCAACCCTCTCATTTCTGCATTCCTTGGCAAAGTGCCCGTACTGTTGACAATTATAGCACCTTACCTTGGATTTGTCGAACCCGGGCCTACCACCAACAAACTTTCTCCCAGTTTTGTTCATAAACCGTTTTACACGCCTCACAATCATTGCCATTTGCCATTGCAAATCCATCTCCTCCAGATCATCAGCATCGATCTGGTCTTAATCCTCATCAAGAGCAGCAGGGTCCACAATCTTCCCCTGGATGTAGTTTTCATAGGAAGCAATAAATGATGCATAGACTGCAAACTGCTCTTCAGCAGATTTTACACTCATAGGCATCTTGGAATAATTATTGCTTGAGGCATTTGCAGAAAAACCACTTGAGGATGCTTGAGGCTTTGAAGTACTTGATCCTCCAGCAATGAAACAGACATCACCATTCGAGTTTACAGAAATGTTTCCTTCATGAGAAGAGTCAGAACCTGACTCCCCTTTTGAGTAATAAGCAGCAGATTCAGGCCTCGAACTTGAGCCTGAGTTAACCTTTGCACCATACATACCAGGGTCTTGTATCTGATCAGTTGGTGTTTCTTTTCGAACCATATTAAGCTCATAAGTTCTGAGCTTGTTTACTGCCGTTTCAAGATCACAATTTGGAAAGTCTCTGTCTTCCCTCATAAGAACGGTGTACATTTCCCACTTCGGTGGGAGAGCATCGAGAAGCTTTTCAACGATCTCTTCTTCTCGGTAAGCAATTGAATAATTGCTAAGCTCTGTCATTAGATGATAGTATCTGGTGATAATATCATCCAGTGATTCATTCTTCAAAAATTTGAAGACGGAGAACTGGGTTTTTAAGAGTTTGATCTTTGATGCACGGATACCCACATTCCCCTCGAATCTATTTTCAAGAGCATCCCAAAGCTCTCTCGCAGAAGTGTACTTTCGGAACGTATGGAGAACCTCTTGAGGAAGTGCCATTGTTATCGCAGCATGGGCCTTGCTTTCGGCCTCGTACATTTTCTTTTCTTCGTCCTCCATTTTGCTGTACTTCTTAACCACATCGCGACCTTCGTATTGCGCAGTTGGAGGGATATATCCATCCTGGATGCACACCCACATTTTGGCATCCTGGTATTTGATGTATTGGATGAATCTGTCCTTCCATGCCACGAAGTCAGTTCCTTTCATCAGCCTCGGGGCCTTAGTGGCAGACCCCGCTTCTACTTCCATCTTGACCAAATCGGAGATGTTAATTGACGACATCCCTGCGAAAACCTGAAAAACCTGAAAATACAAAAAAAATATTAAAACAGCTCAGTAGGCGAAGTTAAGAATAACTTCGCTTGAAAGTTAACTTCGCTGAAAAGAGAACTTCGCTGAGTTCTTAAATTCGCTAGACTTGGCGAAGTTAAAAATAACTTCGCTTAGAATGAGCGAACTTAGGAGGTAAGCGAACTTGGGTGGAAAGCGAAGTTGCGGATAACTTCGCTAAGGCGAACTTATGAGGTAAGCGAAGTTGTGGTTAACTTCGCTAAACCTTATATCTTCGCCGAAACCCTAATTCCAGTGACGGCAACTTCGCCTGAAGAATGGTAACTTCGCCCGAAGAACGGTAACTTCGCCCGATGAACAAGGAAACTGTTCAGATCTATTTTCGTCAATCCAGCAGTTTCCGATCAATGTAATGGCTTGAAAATGACTGTCAAGCACGAGCAAAACTCAATCCCAACAAAAACACGTCCCGCGAATAGGTCAAACGAGACGTTTTCTACACCCGCGTGAAATCCCGAACCTCACAATCGAGCCGATGGCTCTGATACCAATTGTAGGTTCCTAACGGATCGTACACGGAATGTCTCTAACAACGCAGGTGCGGAATCCCTGCGTAGATAGATACGAGTGTAGAGTATGTAGAGATCGAACACGCAAGCAATAAACCAACCACGTTATATTGATAACAAACACGTGACCCGAGGTCACTGTTACAGACTATGACACGAAACACGGTTACTGAATAACTGAAACAAAACCCTAAACGACCAACACATAAACTGTTCCGCTGAACAGTTTATATATACGACAACTTCGCCACAGGCGAAGTTGTCAATAACTTCGCTGATTCAACAAGTTCGCCATAGCGAACTTGTTGACAACTTCGCGTATTACACAAATAAACATAATCAAAACATAATTGCATTACAGACTCGATTACAAATGCTAGACTATGAACTACTGACACACATGTACCAACAAGGATGGAAAGAGAGAAAAGATTTGAACAGGTGTATACAAGAAAGAGAAAGTATGATGAACAGAAGAAGGATGATGAGAGGAAAACAAAGAGAGGGAAATGGGATGAAAAGAATAAATACTATGTTGAGACTCCTGATAATGAAGGTGATAATGAAACTAGCCCAATCAGGGCAATACCTTTGCAGACACTACGACAAGGACAAAAGATTCCAGGTTTCCCTGATGTGCCAACCAGAAATGAACCAGATCATCCACCTTCTGATGAACCACAGATTGATGCAATGAATGATCTAACTGAAGATGAGGATGAATCTGAGGATTCTGATGATAATGATGATGATCCTGAGAATGATCAAGGAAAGAATGTCAAAGCTGCCAATTTTGTGTCCCCACAGGTGGAAATGACTGATGAACGTAGAGAAAGCATTGAGTTGAGTGTGTTGGAAGCTAAAAAGAAAAATCCATTGGTGATAAAGTTAAGAAGATTTGGTATAAGCTTTGAAACTCTGGATGCAATGAATGATGATGAATTGAAGCAGAGATTAGAATATGAAAATAATACTCTCAAGAAGCTTATGCAACAAAAGAATAGAGATGCCCAGAAATACAGAGATTATCTCAGAAGGCACAACTATTCTGAAAAGGATTTGTCTCACTTTACTTTTGATAAACTCCAAGATCTCTATAACAGTGAAAGAGAAAAGGTGATTGAAAAATGTGTGAAAGAAAATGAGAAACTGGAAAAGATAGAGGAGTTGAAGAAAAAGTTTGAAGGCATGTGTGGTTATTTACTGGAAAGAGGTATGAAGCCTGAGATTGTTGAACATTTATCCAGTGAATCAGTGTTGGATCAATACAACAAACTGAAAAGAAAAGAAAAATTGAAAAGGGTCCAAGCTGAGAGCTCTACCAAACAGGTTGAAGCAACTTATGAACCCCAAGCTAAAAGAAGAAGAATCCAAACTCTGAGGGAGAAGGAAAAAGAACAAGACAGATCAGCTGAAACCTCTGCTCCTCCAGATGCAAAACCTAAACCTGAGGATGAACCATTTCTCCCTTGCGAAAATGAAGAAATGATAAACATTCTAAGAAACATAATGATAAATCAAAGAGGAATGAGTGAAGCAGACTTCAATGTCTTGGAAAAGGAGGATTTGAAATACCTCTTTTATATTAAAAATGATGAATGGGAAAAGGCCCTAAGGGAAGGAGAGAACCCAAGATACTCTTCTGATGGTAGGTTTGTACCTGCTGTATTGGCAAGAACTCCTGGCATGGATAAAATGTTAAAAGAACTTAAAGCAGCAGGACACAATGTTGTTGAACTTGCCAATCTACCAACAGAGATGGTTGAGGCTATATACATTAATGTCTTTAACTTGAGGCCTAGCAAACCAAAGAAGTCCATTCCCTTCAGGCCTCCTATTTCAAGAAGATTTCCAAGAGGAGGAAGAGATCAAGGAGGAAGAGGTGAATCAAGCAGTTCAGCACAACAAAGAACAAGACCACAATCTAATGTGGATCTACCAAGAGAACTGTATTTTGATTCTGTTACTAGTGCATTAAAGGTGATTATGGAGAGTAGACAATTGAGAGAAATTGTTTTGAGAAGTGACTTCCATGAATTCAATGAAGAACAATTGAGAAGGATGGCCACTCTCAGATTTTATGATTACAGAAATAGAAGCAGATTGGCAGGTAGACAGATGAATGATCTGTCAAAATTTTTGTGGGAAGAAGCTAACAAAGGGTTCAAGTTCCTAAAAGAAAAGAGAAATTGGAGACAACCTAAACTCACAAGTCAAGAAGGACTGCAAAGCTAAAAAGAATGGACATAGCTGAGAGAGACTTTCAGATGACTTTCAGAGATGAGAATCCATTGTCCAACATGAATACTTGTATAAGTATGGAAAGAAGAATGAGACGCCCCAACTACACAGCACAGAAGAATGGCATTATAACTGAAATTGAATACAAGGAAGATGATGATCAATTTGTACTGAGAAACTCTGATGGAAAAATACTGGGGATCATTAAGAAAGATGAAGACTTGACATGCCTGCACAATGAAGACTTGATTGATATAAGGGATTTGGCTATACCAGAAAGTCACCCTCACTACCAAGCCCTTAATATCTTCAAAATGAAAGTTGCTTCAGAGATAATCAATCGAAGACAAGCCATTCATAATGCAAGAAAGATACAAGATCAATAGAATAGGCTTTGTTTTGTAATGTCTTTGGACAACTTTCTGATTATGTAATTTGCTTATGTTAATTGAATATGTAATTTTGATTTTTGATTTGATGTGTATTTTTGCTAAGTGTAAGTAACCATAGAAATGTTTTGGGTCAGCTGAGGCGTTCCAATCTAGGGGGAGATTGTTGAGTCAAACAATTGACCTAAGGGGGAGATTGTTGAGTCAAAGATTTGACTAGAATGAAGTATATGGAAGATTGGAATCTTCTCAACCTCCTCAGAATTCACTAAGTATGGATCCGGGCACACCTTAGACATCCGAGCAAGGTTTTACTTAGCCGGGTATGATATTTTGTCTATCGGGCAAGGTTTACTTCAAGAAGTCTTCTTTAGTGGATATCCAAGCAGGGTTTGCAAATTAGTGCATTGTCGGGCAAGGTACACTAGTTTATGTAAATCCGGGCAAGGTTCACTTTATCAAGCAAGTCTGTTCTTCAGAGCCAAGTATATTACTCTTCCGTGTAAGGTTTGGTTAACCAAGTCCAAGAAGCCAAGTGATTGGAAGACCGGGCAAGGTATTCATTAATAAGTATGGTCTAAGTATGCTTGATGATCTAAAGGAATATCTCTAAGTAATATCGGGCAAGGTTCAGCTCAAGCAAGGAACAGTACTCCCGAGTACACTTTGCTAATAAGTTATTTTATAGCAAAGAGCTTAAATGGATCATTGAAGAACAAGGTTGCTCGTAAGGATTTGTCGGGCAAAGTTTGACAAAGCCAAGAAGACTGAAGTCTACCCGGTGAGTATTTTACTTGGTAAAATACTCTTCAAGTAAAGTTTACCCGGAAACTGATTTCGAGTACACTTCTATGTTACCATGTCCTGAAGGATGGCAGAGTACACTGCGTACTCGGAAAATGAAGATTTATGAAAAGCCTACCCGGAAGACTTGTTTTACACTTAGTTTATTTTGAATATGTAATTTGAATATGTATGATTGTATTTAGGGTTTCTAGTAGGAATGACAGCTGTCCTAGGTTGGCAGGCCTATAAATAGAATGTTTAGGGCACGTCGGCAAGGGGGCACAATAAGGATAGACAGACACATTTATTGAGATAGAATATATCGTGTGACGGCTGTCCTAGGATTCCTAAAACCCTAAATCGATTATCCACTTTGTATGATGAAAATTATATAGATGGAAATCTTTTGAGTGAATCCTGTGTCTGCTTTCTACCTTTGATTATTCATAGCAACCGTATGTTTGTTATTGATTCCGCCTTTAACAAACGGATATCTTTCTAAATATAGCAACCCGTCATTAACTCTCTTGTCGACACATTAATCTGTGTGAGTTATAACATGATTAAGTAAGATCCAGCTGAAATCGAGGGGCCTGACAAACTTCACAAACTAGAATTAATAGTACAAAATAAAATATTAACTAACAAGTTATAAAGGTAAATAAATCGGGTTGTCGGGAATTGGAAGTGTTTAAATGTATATTTTATTATCTTATGAAGTTTGATATTATACTTTAACGGAATTTAGCTTTGAAAATAATTATGTTAGCGTGATATACAGTTTAACGAAATAATAGTTATTAATATAATATTACTTACGAGATTAATATTGAATTTGAATATAATAATGTTTACGGGACTTTACCGGTATATTTTAGTTTAGTATAAACGTTATCATTTGGAATTTTATAGAGTTTATGACGAGATTGTATATATATTTATATATATATTTCATGAATTTTAACAAACGTTTCGGGTTGGGAAAAGCTTGGTTTTCGGATGAAAAGGTTACGGAAATAGTGGTGTTAAAGAATATAAACGAATATAAAGTTTAACAAACGAAACATAAATTATACAAATTAAACGAGTTTACAACGAATTTGACGAGTTTGAAAGATTGGTTTTGTAGGTGAAAGGCTAAAATAACTAATAACAATTTTTATTTATCTTAAAATAATTTTATTTAATTTTATAAATTTTATAGATTTTATTTGATTTAATATATATTAGAAAGGTTTTAAAAAGAAAAATCAAAAAGTGAAAATGGTCTGACCCGGGTTTGAACCCAGGTCCTCGTGTTTACACAAAAGAGACCTATCCAACTAGACTACCTTGATAATTGGTAAATATATGAAAACAATTAATTAAATATTATAACTCATGTTCATCATCTTCCTCAACCAAACCCTAGGTTTTAATTCGTTCTTTTGGTTCAATATTTGTTTAATCTTTGTTAGGGGTTTTGTTAATCGGGTTGAAACGAGTCATAACCATATAAAACTTACTTGGATTGGTGCCGTAATGAAGGTGTATGGAGCTTCGCCGGAAAACCGATTCGGATGAACAGTTTGATAATGTCAGAGAGGTTGTTTTCGAAATATTATGTTTTCAGTAGGTTTAGATCACGATTAGAGTCATACTCATGTGTTCATTGATTAGTTTAATGTTTTATTTGAGTTATTATGATTTTGATTATTAGCCGATTAGTTTGGAGATTAATGGGTGGTTAATAGGTTGTTAATGATGTAATTAATCGTATATTATTGTTTGTCGTTTGAGGAGAAGTTGTTTGGTATGTTTACCGGATCAAACGGAGTATAAACGAATCGTTTTAAGGCCGCCGGAGCTTCGCCGGAAAAAATGCCGGATTCCGTCGCCGGAAAAACGTGAGGGAGAAGGGCTGCATTATTATTATTATTATTATTATTATTATTATTATTATTATTATTTTTATTATTATTATTATTATTTTAATATAATATTTTGAGATATTTACATTTTGGCCCTCCAAGTTTCTAATTAGTTTAAAAACTTAATATAAACTCTAAATTACTAAATGAACCTTGAACTTTTGAATGTTTTAAAAACGAGATAAATGTTTATTAACTTGGATGCGTTTTCGTATCAAACCCGGCTAGTTTGGGACTCGTTTAAGTAATATGTTAAAACTTGAAATTTCGTTAATGAATTACACGAAATAGAACATGAGTTAATAATGACAATAAAATATCATAACTATTATTAAATTATCGAATGATATTTACGGATACATTGAAACGACGAAACGAGTCGGTTTAATGAATTTAATATAAAAATACATAAACGATTTTGAAATATATATATATATATATAAACAAAACCATAAATTTAAAATGGGTCGGATTTTCGGGTTTGAAAAGTAACGAATGTTACAGAATTTTTTAGAATGATGTTTAATATGTTATTTTAAGAGCTTGGTCATCCTAAAAATTACTTTTCATTAAAGTTAAAGGTACTAAAACAAATACGGGATAAGCCCAGTTTTCCTAAAGATATGAAATATTCGGGTTAAGCCCGAAATTCCTAACACAATGTGCATAATACACTTGTTTACACATGAAAATAGAAAATTAAGTTTCCTAGATTTCCCCGGAAGGTTCTCCTCCTCCGAACGGCCGTGGTGGCGGAAAGTACGTGAAAGCGAGAACTTGAAACTGGAGTTGTTCGTTAATGTCTCAGAGTTCCATTTTCATGTTCTCCACTGATTCGGTGAGTTGAACGAGACGCATCTTAGCAAGCAGATTTATTTCGGTGAGTTCCTTGACGAGTTCTTGAAGTTTCAAAAGAAGCTCGGTTTTGAAAACATGGCGGGTATCGTTTCTCGGTTGTCGAGGAACGGGAATTGCTTCACTCATTTCAGTAGGCATGTAGAATTTTCAGAGAGAGGTGTTTTGGTTTTGGTTGGTGCAAGGAATGCTTTAGCAAGGGGTGCCTTTTATAGCCAACCAGATAACCAAGCACAGCCCCGTGCTTTGAGAAGCATGGCCCGTGTTTTTACTCTAACAATTCTGTTACGATACAGTCTGACTGAGATTTTTGCAGCGAATATTCCGGCCAGCATATTGTGGCACGGCGCCGTGCTTTCTTAAGCATGCCCCCGTGTTTTGGTTTTTTTTTTATCAAGTAAAACAAAACAAATATTTACAAGGCCTAGTTTGTGAAGGTCTTGGCCAGACCTTTTTTTCCTTATATTTCTATTTAGGGATTTCGAGGTCTATTACCTCCGAGACTTCTTCAAATGGTCCATCGATATACGGTTTTAATCGATGTCCATTGACTTTAAATTTGTGGCCATTAGAATTTGAAATCTCGATTGTCCCATAGTCGAAGACTGATTCAACTATGTATGGACCTGTCCATCGTGATTTTAATTTTCCTGGGAAAAGACGTAAACGTGTGTTGTACAGTAGTACTCGATTGCCACATTGAAACTTTTTGTTTCCTTTCAAATGGGTGTCGTGCAGACGTTTAGTCTTTTCTTTATAAGACCAAGAATTTTCATAGGCCAGTGTTCTTAGTTCTTCAAGCTCGTGAATTTGATCTTCCCGGTTTATGTCGGACATTAGATCCAAGTTCACTGCTCTGAGAGCCCAGTAGGCTTTGTGTTTTAATTCCACTAGTAGATAACATGCTTTCCCATAAACCAGTTTGAATAGTGTTGTTCCTATGGGGGTTTTGTAGGCTGTCCTAAGAGCCAATAAAGCGTCATCTAACTTTTCTGCCCAGTATTTGCGATTCATTCCTATGGTTCTTTCTAAAATCCTTTTAATTCCTCGATTCGAAACTTCCACTTATCCACTAGTCTGAGGGTGATATGGTGTTGCCAGTCGGTATTGAACTCCATCTCGTTCTAAGACTTTATCCATTAGAGTGTTACAAAAGTGAGTACCTCTATCGCTAATTAGGGATTTTGGAGTACCGAATCGTGAAAATAATTTTTTTACAAATCGTACAACTACTCGAGCATCATTGGTGGGAAGGGCTTGTGCTTCTACCGATTTAGATGCGTAGTCGACTGCTACGAGGATGTACTTGTTCCCAGAGTTAGGAAATGGGATCATAAAATCTATTCCCTATACATCAAAGACTTCAAAATTTTGAATGCTTTTCTGAGCCATCTCATTTTTGCCTGAGATGTTTTCGGTTCTTTGACAAGCATGGCATTCTTGGATCAAAGCATGTGTGTCTTTGTATATTGTTGGCCAGAAAAATCCGGCATCAAACACTTTTCTGACTGTAGTGGCGGTACCGTGGTGTCCACCAGTAGGTCCTTCATGGTAGTGTTTGAGAATTTCTAATGCATCCTTTCCTGCTACACATCTACGAACAACCTGATCGGCACCTATCCTAAACAAGTATGGATCTTCCCAGAAGTAGAACTTAAGGTCGGAAAATAATTTCTTCCGTTGTTGATGAGTAAGTCCTTTTCTTAGGATTCTACAAGCTAGATAGTTTGCGAAGTCGGCAAACCAAGGACTTTCGTCTTTCTCCTGTATGACTACTTGGATATGCATGAGAACTTCATGTGGAAAATTATCACTGATGATTTCCTCATGATGTTCCACTGAAGTTGGGCATTCTAAGCGTGAGAGATGGTCTGCGACTACATTCTCTGCTCCTCTCTTGTCCATGACTTCAATGTCAAATTCTTGGAGTAATAGAATCCATCGAATAAGTCGAGGTTTGGCATCTTGCTTGTTGAAGAGGTAACGTATGGTGGAATGGTCGGTGTACACTATGGTTTTGGAAAGAACGAGGTATGATCTAAATTTTTCAAAGGCAAAGACTACTTCTAATAACTCTTTTTCTGTTGTGGTGTAATTTTCTTGTGCATCGTTAAGAGTTTTACTAGCATAGTAAATTGGGTGAAAATGTTTTTCTTTGCGTTGTCCGAGTACGGCTCCAACTGCAAAGTCGCTTGCATCGCACATGATCTCGAATGGAAGGGTCCAATCGGGTGTAGTCATTATTGGTGCGTTGACAAGTTTGTCTTTCAATATGTTGAATGATTCAACACATTCTTCAGAGAAGACGAAGGGTGCGTCTTTCTCCAGAAGTTTGGTCATAGGTCTAGCTATTTTGGAAAAGTCTTTTATGAAGCGGCGGTAAAATCCTGCGTGACCTAGAAAACTTCTAATGGCTCTGACTGAAGTTGGTGTTGGAACTTTGGATATTGTTTCTATTTTTTCCCTATCAACATCTAGTCCTGCTCGGGATATCTTATGACCGAGAACAATGCCCTCTTTGACCATAAAGTGGGATTTTTCCCAGTTGAGTACTAAATTTACTTCTTCACACCTAGTCAACATTTTGTCGAGGTTTTTCAAGCAATGATCGAAAGAGCCTCCAAAGACATAGAAGTCGTCCATGAATACTTCCATAGAGTGTTCAATCATTTCGTGAAAGATGGCCACAATGCATCACTGGAAGGTGGTTGTAGCATTACATTGTCCAAATGGCATTCTGTCACACCCTGACTAGGTAGTTGCGGAAGCGTAAAACGGGAATGTAACAGATAATACTGGTATCAACAACATTGTTTATAAAGAAATTCACAAACTAATTTACATCATATTACATGGGTTGGTACTATGTTTACAAACTAGATGAGAATCACATAACCGGTTTACGAGCTTCTTATTCAATATTATATATCTGCGTCTATTCACAGCTATTCAACTTCATTCCTAACACCAAGAACGTAAGCAAATCATTCCACCTTTGCTTTACCTGAAAAGCATGTTAAAACGGGTCAACTACGTCTAGTTGGTGAGTTTCAAGTTTCAAGAGTATCAACGAAATCAGTATACGAGTTCGTAAAGTTTACAGTGTGTATGTATACATGTATGTGTATGATGTATTATACTAAGCCACAAGTGAAACCGAAACGAGCTAAAACACATGGCCACCCCTGCCCATGCACTCCCGTTGGCATTTAACAGCCACTTTGCCCCAAGTATATACTATGTCTAACACCGCATAGCAGTATGTAATAAGTTTAAATGACAATGTGCAACTGGGTTAACATGTTCCGGCATACCCCACCGGCTCTGTCAGTTGGGTTTGTCAAACCGATAGTACTATCCACACGTCACCGGCACGAAGTTAATCACTTGTGTTTATGGGGACTTTCAAGTGATAATACTTAGATAATTCACATCACCACACGTTTTCAAGTATATAAGTATATGTAAACATGTTTTCCACCCCAAAAGTTCGTAAAACAGTTTAGAAAGTGGGGGTCGTGAAACTCACCTTATCGTAGTTCGCACAGAAATTATGTATCAATAGGTCAGGTGCCTCGCTTATAGCCTGATTCCTATAAACGGTATCGTATCGTTAATACTAGTACAGTGTTTAGGCTAAATCGAGCTGTATAACTAATCTGGGTATAGCTGTTAGGCCCAGAACATGACCATAGTCTTAGATTGTGACGTTGTAAACTATGAAATGATTAAAACTGGATTTGGCTCAGTTTCACCGTTTCTCGAGCCTAGCCAAGTTGATCGTTTATGCGTTTCGGGATTAGGTAAGATCACATAAACTTAAGTAAATATATTGATTGATAAAATGATTTGATTTATGAAAGAATTTTAAGGTTTCGGTATCTGGTTTGATCGCAGGGTTCGTTTCCGTTTTCACATGGGTTTGATTATACAAAACGCGTACAATCCACCCGAATTGTCCGGAATTCTCGTAAAAAGTTCGTTTTTATCAATTTCATTCAAAAATATGATATTTGACCACTTTTGACATTTTGACATACCAGTCAGTCCGTTAAACACAAAACTGCCGGTTTCGTTAAAATAATTATAATTTAAATCTTTGATTAATCATAACTAAATATGTACTTATATATAAATTATGTAAATTTTTGTGAAAATACATTAAAATACGGAGAATTTAATAAAAATATTTTCAGAAATTTTATGCTTAATTATTTATTTATAAAAATACATTTAATAGGTTATAATCGTGTAATAAATGGCCCGTTTATATCAAACGACCTCAGAAAAATCTGATAATTTATTCAAATGGCCTCAATATTGTTACATAGCTCCTGAAAAATCTCCAGAACCTAAATCTTTTGACAAAATGCCTTTTTGTGTGTTTTTCGGCTGTTAAAATTCGGTTAATTCATAATTGCACAAACCATACTTAGGCATTTCCAATGATCCCCGACCTTTACCAGTGATCTTACCATCAAATATTAATCCCCAAAACCAAATTTCATAATTTTTCAATTTGTTTAGATATTTTTCCCAAATAAACGCTCATAAACGGAAATAAATTCACCAAATATTCTCCGTTTATCGAAAAATTACCAAATTTGAACAGGGATTCATTTAAATTATCACAAGCTAAAAATAAGCACGTCACAACCTAATACTAAACAGCCCTTAAACGAGTGTTACGGGTTTACCTTGTCGGTTTTCGATGAGTTTTGCTAGCTTAAACGAATTTCCGGGTCTCGAGTTGCAAACTCAGTGTATCTACATAACATATAACATCAAACCAAGCATAAATAATCCATGTGACAGCCTTGATAATTAGGGTTTCGGTTTTGGGTTCAAACCGAACTTTCAAACCGTAAAAACGTTGTATTCATGTTCAAATCCGCGTTTTTGACCAAAAAAGTATATGTTCCTGGTTTGTAAACATGTTCAAGGAAATATCTTTGGTGGGATATATAAGGCCCACTGGGCCTCCTTTTTGGCCCAATGGTGCCTCAGTATTCGTGCCATACGTAAACGTCGGTCCAAAATTTAACTCGGATTCGGTTTTTCGCAAGAAAACTAGTTCGAGTGCGAAAACGAGTGTTTTTCAGCTTCTTTTTGTAAAATAAGAAAAACGTACTGACTCGTTGTAAAATTCCAAAATATTTTCACGGATTGCTTAGAACATGTCATATAAGTGTTTTATAAATCTTTTTCGGCTTAACGGATGCTACAATGCTCGTTTTGATATTAACGATTGCGTTTAAGCTTATAGCGTATCGATAAATGAAACATTTTTCGTTTAAAGAGTTTTAAACGTACTGGGGCCTAAATATCAATATGTTAGCCTCTATAATATATATATATAACTCCTATATGACCCCTCAGCATGTATACGGGTCATAATTAGTATCGGTCGGTTACTCGTTTAAGCACTACGGATTAACCGAGTTATCGTTTACTTGTTACGTAGTGAATATAGTATACCTCGTTTTGTCACGAATGTCACACATTCTTCAGTAGGAGAAGGTTCCGTACGGACATGTAAAGGTGGTTTTCTCTTGATCTTCAGGAGCAATGGGAATTTGGAAATATCTGGAAAATGCGTCAAGAAAAAATTAGAATATTTTTCCAGATAATCGCTCAAGCATTTTATTGATGTAAAGAAGTGGAAAATCATCATTTCTTGTGGCGTCATTAAGTTTTTGGTAGTCAATGCAAACTCGCCAGCCTGTGATGGTTCTCATTGGTATTAGCTCATCGTTTTCGTTCATTACAACCGTCATTCCTCCCTTCTTGGGTACTACTTGAACGGGACTAACCCAAGGTGAATCTGAGATTCGGTAGATTAATCCGGCATCAAGGAGTTTGATTACTTCTTTCTTCACCACATCTTTCATGTTAGGATTGAGACGTCTTTGATGTTGGACCATGGGTTTGTATTCTTCTTCCATGAGAATTTTGTGAGTACAAAATGAAGGACTTATGCCCTTGATATCCATGATCTTCATGCAATGGCCTTCTTATGATTCTTAAGGACCTTAAGAAGTTCGTCATTCTCTTCTTTCGAAAGTGAGATGAAATAATCACTGGGAGTTGAGAGTCTTTTTCTAGAAAGGCGTATTCGAGATGGCTTGGAAGTTCTTTTAACTCTACGGCTGGTGGTTCTTCGACTGATAGTTTTGATTTTTCATTACATTCGGTGATCTCACATATTACTTCTGATGCTTCGTGACAGTCATCATTTAGGTTTTCGTTTTCTAAAATGGGTATAGTGATGGTTTTGTCTAAGACTTGCGTTTCTAGGGGTTACTGATGGAGGAATCTCGCATATAGCAATTGATGATAGAATCTATGATGTCGACTCAATATAGCGTGTCATCGTGATGTTGCAGATATTGCATAGATTTTCCTATGTCAAAAGTGATTGCCTCATCATTGACCCTGAGAGTGAGTTTGCCGGTGCAAATGTCAATAATATCCTTTGCAATGGCTAAGAAGGGTCTTCCTAAAATCAGAGGTACACTTTTGTCTTCCTCAAAGTCTAGAATTACAAAATCTACTGGGAAAACAAACTTGTCAATCTTGACAAGCATGTTTTCAACAATGCCCCGAGGATATTTAACAGATCGGTCAGCTAATTGAATGCTCATGCGAGTGGGCTTTGGTTCTCCTATCCCTAGTTTTGCAAAAACCGTATAAGGCACTAAATTAATACTAGCTCCTAGGTCAGCCAGGGCATTGCTTACAGACAAATTTCCTATAAGACAAGGGATAGTAAAGCTCCCCGGATCGGTCATTTTTGTTGGCAACTTGTTTTGGAGGACTGCTGAACATTCTTCACTCAAGGTGACATGTGAGATCTCCTCCAGCTTCCTTTTGTT
The DNA here is from genome assembly GCF_021521415.1 of Bidens hawaiensis. Taxonomy (NCBI): domain Eukaryota; kingdom Viridiplantae; phylum Streptophyta; class Magnoliopsida; order Asterales; family Asteraceae; genus Bidens; species Bidens hawaiensis. Next base: position 19,950 of record NW_027495996.1, read on the forward strand.
TGTTAGTACTTTTTTGAGGAACTTGGCATATTTCGGCATTTGAGCGATGGCTTCGATAAAAGGGAGGTTGATGTGGAGTTGTTTGAGGAGTTCTAAAAACTCCTCGTACTGAGCTTCCAATCTCTCCTGCTTCAGCCGTCCGTGGTAAGGAATAGGTTGAATATAAGTTCGGACTGGCTCCTTGGGTTGTACGGTGCCCGTTGGAATCAGTCATTCCTGCATTTTATCATGGAATTCCTTTTCCATAACTGGTGTTGAAGTTGGCGAGGCAACAGTTGTTGTAACGCTTCTGGGTGTAACAGCGTTAGCTGTCGTATTCGGGTTGGTGATTGTGTTCCTTGGAAGAGCGCCGGGTAGTCTTTCGGATAATTGTCAGGCAATTTGTCCGATTTGAGTTTCTAGATTCTGTAATGATGCTTGTTGACTTTTTAGGTCGGCTTCATGTTTTAATAATACTCCGCTGATATCAACGGCTCTTGAGTCGGCCTTCTTCTCTGCTTCATTTGTTTTGGTTATAATTTGGATCAACATTTCTTTGATTTTTGAGTAGCTAGGATTTTGATGGCTACTGGAACTTTGATATTGAAATTTGGGTTTTGGTTGGAAGGTTTGATTCATCGGTCTTTTCTCGAACCCGGGTAAAGGTTGAGTGTTACCTCCGTCTTTCCAACTGAAATTCGGGTGGGTTCTCCATCCTCGATTGTAGTTATTGCTGAAAGCGTTGTTCTGCCGAGCGATATCGATTTCTTCCATGGCCATAATGACTTGTTTACAGTCACTCGTCTTATGACTTCCCCCACATGTGCCACAGGTGAGTCTGGTTTTTGATAGCTCGGCTTGAAATTGTTCAAATTTCTTAGAAAGGGCTTCAAGCTGTGCGGTGACAAGAGTGTTGGAATCATCGTGGTGTATTCCTTTATGTGTAGGTGTAGATCTTGGTGGGTTGTAGGCGAAGCTCTTCTTTGCTGCTTTTTCTAGGACTTCAAATGCTTCGTTAGGTGATTTGGATCTCAGGTCTCCACCGACGATTTGGTCGATGGCCTGTTTGTTTTGACTGGATTGTGGGTCACACCTTCAATTTCCACATGCGGGGTTTTACCGCGAGGCGCGTGACAAACTAGGATCTCAATCATTAGTTACAACAAACAACGTCTAAATATTTTAAATAAAATTTATTGTCCCATATTTGGGAAAACCATTCAGAGTTAATGTCTTGATGTTTTAATATGCGAAAGCGTAACATAACGTGAAACATCCCTAAGAAAAACCAAATAGTCTAAAGCGCCCAAAACATGCGCAAGCCATATCATTATTAAATAAAAAGGTTCCAACTTATGATGCAATGTCTATTGGTGATCATGAATGCAACTCCTATCCTTGCACTATCAGCGACCTGAGAAAGACATGCTATAACGGGTTAACACAACGGTTGGTGAGTTCACAGTTTGAGCTTAAAAACAAGTTTTTTAATCAAACCATTTAGTAAGTAAACAATGTAAGTAGTAAAGCATGGATAATGTATGCATTAGTAATACCGCTAGTTAATTACGCTAGCAATCATGTTACTTTAGTGTGTGTTCCATTGTGACCGAGGCTGACTTGTTATTTGTTTGCCACCCACGTAGTCTAATATAAGACTAGTATGTTTCTAGTAAATGAGACGCCCGGCGACTCCCTCAACCGAGAGCCCCGAGGGGGTTTGTCAAACCCAGTAGTACTACCTTTCATTATCCAGCCAATATACAATTGTTAACGGTCCAATGTGCATGGGGGACTTCAGTATAGTTCACAATGTACACATGAGGTATTAAAAAGTCTACAATTATCCAAAAAAGTTTGTATGTTGCATGCTTTCCCCCAAAAGGAGTAAGTAAAAAGTGGGGTAGAGAAAGTCACCTCGAATGCGGTTCAAATTGAAAGTCAACTTCCTAAGTCAAGTTGTTCTAGTGCCTAAATCATACAAGCACTATAAGTATTTGCTAAGTGATTCCTAGAACCCTTAGTATCCAAACAATTCCCTTGTTTATTTGAAGTTTGATCAAAGTTTGACTTTTTGTTGACTTTGACCAAAGTTTGACTTGTGTTGACTTTGACCAAAGTTTGACTTTTCGTTTGACTTTTGACCAAAAGGTCCAAGTTGTTGACCGTTGAATAAAAAGTCCAAGTCTCGATGACTAACCACTTAGTCAATTAGTTCTAAGTTGACCCATAAAGTCAAAATTCAATTTACCACAATCAATATATTACAATTTTACAACTATTTTAACTAATCAATATATTGATCATCCTTAACAAATTTCAATCATCCAAAACCGATTTTTCTCATCAACCAAATCTTGAAATTAAACTACCAAATAAATCACACATATACTCATAAGTATTAGGTATAACATATATTTTTCTCATAATTTTATAATTCACCAAAACATACAGAATATTCACACACTACATCAATCTAATTTTTACCTCTATTTCAACACAGCAGTACACAAATATTTGTCAAAAATTATATATTTGTCCAATTGATGCAAGACCAATTGGATTAGATTCCTACTTCAATTTACAACATTCCAGAAGTGGAATCATATCCATATCTATTTTTAACATCAAATTATGCAATTTATAACACAACTCAGAAACTTTACCTCTAAATCAGGTTTGTAACCCGATTTTGTAAATTAATAAAAGGTATTCAAACAAAGTCCAAAAATTAAGATTCTCGACTTTATGAAAACTAGATTCAAAATACTTGTTCATAGAATCAAAAATCGACCAGAAACACAAACTTAACATTAAGTTATTCAACATACAACCTAAGACACAAAGTCTTCCAGCAAGCAGATTCAAACCACAATTCACAAAGGTTATGATTTTTACATCCTTATGATTCTTAAATCATCAAAGATCATTCTTACACAATCAATTTCATGTGTTTCTATTATCCATTTAATTTCATAAGAAAAATAAATATACTTATAAAAGAATCAAACTTCTAGAACAAAACACATACAATCCTTTTGACTCATCAAACTTTGATCATCCCCTTTCTATGATCCAAATCATTTGGATACAAGGTTCATATTTATAAAATAAAACATAATAACCTACTCACTTGTTTGATCCAAAGGCTTACTCCCCTTGTTTCCCAATAATCACCAAACCCTTTGTGTATGGAAATGAGATTCAAAGAGGGTGTTTGCAAAACAAAGTGAGAGTGTATGTGTGTGGGTGTGTGGTTCACGGCCAAGCAAGAGAGAAAAGGGAAAGAGAAAAACTTTGGAAAATCAGTCGTTTGTAACCTCTTTGTTATTAAAAATCCTTTATTATTGATTTAATGGAATAATAATACCTTAGGTTATTTTTATTAAACCATATGTGACATGTTACATATTTTATAAAACATTTCCTATGTATTATAAGCTAAGGTTCCATTTAAATAAGCAACATGTAACATGACATATAATGTAACTTGTTTAATCACCTAGCTTTCTTACAAATCACAAAATCTTGTAACAACTATAATATAACATATTGATCGTATAACACAATATACTTATCATATACAGTACATGACACATACCACGTTTATTATAACATGTATGACGAGTTTATTATTCTAGTTATAATTAGCCACTTATTCTTGTTTAAGTCATCAACGACACATTAACTTAAATGTACGCATACATGACACCAAATGTATAAGAGTTCATATACATGACACCACATGTACAAGAGTTCATTAACATAGTTAACAGAACTAACTGAGTTTGCAGGCATAGTCAACAAGGTTTAACTGTGTTTAGTTAACGAAGTTAACCTGAAATTTGGCAGTTGTCACATCATCCCCTTGTTAAAAGAATTTTTGTCCCGATAATTGTAAAATGTCGTTCAAGGGCTGGAAAGGAGAGAGAGGAAAATAAAAAAAAATACAGATTGTCACATCATCCCCTTGTTAAAATAAATTTCGTCTCGAAATTTATATCGTACCTAAGGTTTATCAATGGGTTTGAATAAGTGAGGATACTTTTCTTTCATTTGATCCTCGCGCTCCCATGTGAACTCTGGTCCACGTCTCGAGTTCCAACGAACACGAACAATAGGGGTTTTGTTGTGTCTTCGGGTTTTTACCTCCCTATCCATAATCTCAACAGGTTCCTCCACAAAGTGTAACTTTTTATCAATCTCTAATTCCTCTAAATGAACTATGAGAGTTTCGTCTGCTAAACAATTATTAAGGTTCGACACATGGAAAACGTTGTGTACTCCACTGAGTTGTTCTGGTAATTCCAATTTGTATGCAACAGGGCCAATTCGTTTAATAATTTCGAATGGTCCTACATAGCGGAATTAGTTTTCCACGTTTCCCAAAACGTATATCACCTTTCCAAGGTGACACTTTCAAAATCACTTTGTCTCCAACTTCAAATTCTAAAGGTTTCCTACGTTTATCAGCGTAGCTCTTTTGGCGATCTCGGGTTGCTGCCATACGATTTCTGATTTGCACAATTAGTTCATTCGTTTCGTGGACTATCTCGGGTCCTGTTAGCTGGCTTTCACCGACTCCTGCCCAGCACAGTGGTGATTGACACTTTTGCCCATACAGAGCTTCGAAATGTGCCTCTTTAATACTCATGTGGTAACTATTATTATAGGAGAACTCAACTAAAGGTAAGTGAGTTTCCCAATTCTTACCGAAATCGATGACGCAAGCTCTAAGCATATCCTCCAAAGTTTGTATCGTTCGTTCACTCTGACCATCAGTCTGCGGATGGTAAGCTATACTCATATCTAGGCATGTTCCCAATGCCTATGACTGCCAAAAATTTGAAGTAAATCGAGCATCTCGGTCGGATATAATCGAAATTGGTACTCCATGACGAGCAACAATTTCCTTAATATAAATCCGAGCTAACCTATCCATCTTTTCGGTCTCGCGAATAGTTAGAAAATGTGCTGATTTCCTCAGGCGATCCACTATTACCCAAATAGTATCGTATCCATTAGGAGTCTTAGGTAATTTGGTTATGAAATCCATGGATATTTCATCCTCGTGTCGGACACCATCGCCAAAACTGCTAAGTGTCCCTTACGTAACAACTTTTGAGCCCTCATCATCGAGATAACACCCATGGCGGTACCACCCTCTTCTCCTTGAACAGTTAGGACTTCTCCATTAGCGACTGGAATACGAACTACCTTCTCATGAAAACCTACTGCGGCTTGATGCGCGGACAACCAATCCATACCAATGACCACATCAAAACTACCGAGTTCAATTGGTATAAGGTCAATGTCGAACGTATAAGTAGACAATACTAATTGGCATTCCTTAAAAATCTGGGATACCTCAACGGTTTTCCCATTGGCGAGTTCAATTAAATAGTTCGACTCTAAAGTTGATGGATTGTGTTCTATTAGTTTTCAAAACTTAGTAGAAATAAAACTTCTATCTGCCCCGGTATCAAATAAGGTTAGGGTAGGACGCCCATTCAACATAAATTTACCATTAACAGTAGAAGAATCGGATAGAGCCTGACCTGATCCGATCACAAATGCCCTTCCTCTTCCTTCTCCACCGGAGTTGCCATTTCCACCATTGTTGTCTTTACCATTGTTGTTTTTTCCTCCATTGTTCTTATTCTTGAGTTTCGGACAGTCTGGTCTGAAATGTCCTTCTTATCCTCACTCGTAACATTTCTTTGATTTCTCTTGAGCTTGTGGTTGCTTATTCTTAAGTTCACCCCGACAAACTCTCGCTTCATGACTCGGCATTCCACAACGCTGGCAAGCTACTTTTTCACACTGGCCGACGTGATGCAGATTGCACTTGTTACATCTGGGATGTCGACCCTGATAACCCCCGTGATTCTGGTTAGGGTTAAAGTGATTTTTGTCCCGGGTAGATTCGAATCGTTTGTTCTGTCAATGCTGAGTGTTGTTGGAATATGGTGCTTTGTTCCCATAACTGTGGTTGTTGTTGCTCTCCCACTTACGTTTGTTTTCACTTGATCCTGCAGTCGATTTCTTTGGTGGTAATGCTCCTTGATTGATAGCTTGTTCGGTTAGTTTATGAGCTAAACGAATTGCTTCTTGGATTGTAGTCGGCCTAGATGAAGTTACCATTCCCTGAATTTGTGGTACTAGACCATCAATATACTTCTCAATCCTCTTGTAGGCAAGATTTACCCTTTGTGGGCACAACACAGCGAGTTCATGCGATCGGTTCGTATAGTTTTCAACTTCTAAACCATCCATGCGAAGATTCCAAAATTCTTGTTCTAGTTTCTGCCCTTCATCTCTCGGTCTATACTCCTCTTTCAGTAGTTCAGTAAACTCAGCCCAAGTCAAAGCGTTGGCCGCATCAAGTCCCATCATTTGCACCTGGGAACTCCACCAGGTTAGAGCTGCTTTTTCCAGAGTCCTAGTAGCAAACTTTACTTTACTCTAATTTGGGCAGTTGCACATAGAGAACACAGACTCAGATTTCTCTATCCAATGTAGCAACCCAACTGCTCCTTCCAAACCAGAAAAAGCATGCGGCTTACGGTCCATGAAGTTTTTGAAAGTTCAACCGGCTTGACCTCCCTGCGGTTGTCCTTGAGCCTGAGCCACGGCCATCGCAGCCGTAACATGCTCATTAATTAGAGCTGCCTACTCAACTGGAGTCAAGTTAAGGTTTCCACCACCACTTCCGCTGGGTCCTCCACGACCAGGCATAATTCTTCACATTCACATAATACCATAATGTTAATACTTATAATAACAACCATTATTCTAGTATAAAGTAAATGGCATGCAATCATATAACCACGACATAATAAATTCAGACAATAATACTTGAATAAATAACTTGTAAAAACCGTTTACAAAGTACTTAAGTTCAAATACCAAAATCCAAAAAGTATTAGTTGGATGGATACAACCCTCCCCATCTAGGTTTATGATAACTAAGCATGGAAAAAAATCCTTCCATCATCAGTCAGTCACCCCAGACCCAGCACTGTCAGCTGGCCCTTCTTCGGGGTCCTCCTTTGGTTCCTCTTCAGGATCCTCCTCCGGTTCCTCTTCAGGGTCCTCCTCAGGATCCTCTTCAGGTCCATGCTGCTCCTCCAACTCTCTAATTCGATCAACTGCTAGACCCAGATGGCCTGTCAAATGCTGCACTCTACCAACCAGTTCAGCAACCTCAGTTCTCACCTTGTGAAAAGCTCGTACCATCCCACGATGGTATTCCCCAAGTTGCCTATTCCTATCTGTCAGCTCTGAAATCCTGATCTTAGCCATATCTAAGTCTTTCCTCAAGTAGTATATCCCTAATCTGTTATCTTCCATTTGACTACGTTGGCGTTCCGACAAAGACACCACAGCCGCCATCACTTGTAACTCACGACACGGAAGTACAGGAAGTGTAGGCTCGGTTGTCGGATCATTAGGTAACGAAGGGTTAGTTAAACTAGGCATAGGTAGAACATTCTCCTTCAAGACAAGACTAGAAACATAAGTCGGGTACCAGTCTCATGTCTTCTGTCTCCTGAGCAGGTGAGCGTGAGATGATTCACCTAGAGGTGTTGCTCCTTCCGGCAATTCGGTACGGTGCCTCTTCATTCCCACTGACAAAGGCGACGTAGGATGTATTGGTGGCAGTGGTTCGTCACCTTCGGTGACGGGTTCCTTTCCATGAGCACGATAGGGGTTGGATGATGGCATACTGCAACATAGGCGGGTGCACGAATAAGTACCCAATATGTGTGTGTTGTAACTATCTTGATAAGTACAGTCATAGTTAGGAATGCAACCTAGTTCAGTTATCACTAACTAGAATGCAACCTGGTTCACTATAACTAATGTCTCTGATACCAATCTGTCACACCCTCAATTTTCACATGCGGGGTTTTACCGCGAGGCGCGTGACAAACCAGGATCTCAATCATTAGTTACAATAAACAACGTCTAAATATTTTAAATAAACTTTATTGTCCCATATTTGGGAAAACCATTCAGAGTTAATGTCTTGATGTTTTAATATGCGGAAGCGTAACATAACGGGAAACATCCCTAAGAAAAACCAAATAGTCTAAAGCGCCCAAAACATGCGCATGCCATAACATTATTAAATAAAAAGGTTCCAACTTATGATGCAATGTCTATTGGTGATCATGAATGCAACTCCTATCCTTGCACTATCAGCGACCTGAGAAAGACATGCTAAAACGGGTCAACACAACGGTTGGTAAGTTCACAGTTTGAGTTTAAAAAAAAAGTTTTTTAATCAAACCATTTAGTAAGTAAATAGTGTAAGTAGTAAAGCATGGATAATGTATGCATTAGTAATACCGCTAGTTAATTACGCTAGCAATCATGTTACTTTAGTGTGTGTTCCATTGTGACCGAGGCTGACTTGTTAGTTTGTTTGCCACCCACGTAGTCTAATATAAGACTAGTATGTTTCTAGTAAATGAGACGCCCGGCGACTCCCTCAACCGAGAGCCCCGAGGGGGTTTGTCAAACCCAGTAGTACTACCTTTCATTACCCAGCCATATACAATTGTTAACGGTCCAATGTGCATGGGGGACTTCAGTATAGTTCACAATGTACACATGAGGTATTAAAAAGTCTACAATTATCCAAAAAAGTTTGTATGTTGCATGCTTCCCCCCCAAAAGGAGTAAGTAAAAAGTGGGGTAGTGAAAGTCACCTCGAATGCGGTTCAAATTGAAAGTCAACTTCCTAAGTCAAGTTGTTCTAGTGCCTAAATCATACAAGCACTATAAGTATTTGTTAAGCGATTCCTAGAACCCTTATTATCCAAACAATTCCCTTGTTTATTTGAAGTTTGACCAAAGTTTGACTTTTTGTTGACTTTGACCAAAGTTTGACTTTTCGTTTGACTTTTGACCAAAAGGTCCAAGTTGTTGACCGTTGACTAAAATGTCCAAGTCTCGATGACCGAAGACTAAAAATTGAGTTTTGTTGGCCGTTGACCAAAATGTTGACCTTTGTCCAAAATGTTGACCGACGACCCGTTGATGACTCTAGACCAATTCGTTAGACTTAGAATGTTTACATTATGTTCCTAGTCACAACTTTAACAATAATCAAGTAATGTGCACTTTGTCATTTTTCATGCAATTCTATGACTAAGTCCAACTCCTATTACTTTCAACATTTCACAAGTAAGACTAACCACTTAGTAAATTAGTTCTAAGTTGACCCATAAAGTCAAAATTTAATTTAGCACAATCAATATATTACAATTTTACAACTATTTTAACTAATCAGTATATTGATCATCCTTAACAAATTTCAATCATCCAAAACCGATTTTTCTCATCAACCAAAACTTGAAATTAAATTACCAAATAAATCACACATATACTAACAAGTATTAGGTATAACATATATTTTTCTCATAATTTTATAATTCACCAAAACATACAGAATATTCACACACTACATCAATCAAATTTTTACCTCTATTTCAACATAGCAGTACACAAATATTTGTCAAAAATTATATATTTGTCCAATTGATGCAAGACCAAATGGATTAGATTCCTACTTCAATTTACAACATTCCAGAAGTGGAATCATATCCATATCTATTTTTAACATCAAATTATGCAATTTATAACACAACTCAGAAACTTTACCTCTAAATCAGGTTTGCAACCAGATTTTGTAAATTAATAAAAAGTATTCAAACAAAGTCCAAAAATTAAGATTCTCGACTTTCTGAAAACTAGATTCAAAATACTTGTTCATAGAATCAAAAATAGACCAGAAACACAAACGTATCATTATGTTATTCACCATACAATCTAAGACACAAAGTCTGCCAGCAAGCAGATTCAAACCACAATTCACAAAGTGTAAGGCCCCGTTACCGGTGCCTCACATTTGGACGTTGGATTTACTCATAAACACAGTTCATAATATCAGAGTTAATAAAAACATTCGCGGAATCTTAAAACATTCAAACCATCATATTACAAAACCATACTTTGCCGTCTTAACGGGCATTCAAATCATTTAAAACATAAAACATTGTCTTTAGAATAACATAACATTTCTTGAGATGCCAGCTTCTTCAAGTCCATGCCATGTGCTTCCTCTTATGCAAGCTGCCTCAATCTGCTCACCTGCGTGCATACTAAAAGTCAGCTACGCTGGGTGAGTTCTAGTTAATCATACAACATACAATCTGTTCTCATACTTGCACACGTGCCCGAAGGGGTGTACATTATTCATACTTACTTTTCATACATAACTATCCGTTCTATTTAAAGAGCCTTCCGCTCTATAACCTCACATATATTATAAGGGTCTGGTCCCTAACATCACAGATATTATAAAGGGTCTGGTCCCCAACATCACAGATATTATTAGGGTCTGGTCCCTACCATCACAGATATTATTAGGGTCTGGTCCCTACCATCACAGATATTATTAAGGTCTGGTCCCTACCATCACAGATATTATTAACTGTACCGTACCTGTTATACATACTTTCCTTGACAATACGTGCAATCTCCGAAGAGCGTTCACATACCATCATCATAACATACATACATTATGCATACATCATATATTCATACATACAACATATCTTTCATCATACTTATCAATCATATCTTAACTACCACCTGACGGTACATGCAATATCCGAAGATCGTTCACGCACCGTCAAATAATCATCATACATAAATCATACAAGGCATACACTTACCACTTAAGATAAGTGTATTAACTATCACATCGAGTATGCACACAGCCCCGAAAACATAACAAGGAAGTGGGGCTAGAAACTCACCTCAATGCGGTTGCGTTCACCGTTTACGGTTATCCCCTTCTTGAGCTGTGCACGACTAACTGTATAATAATTATACGTATCAATAAACTATCACTACACATATCGTCTTTCTAGTTTAATCATTACCCTCAACGAACGGGGGTCTGGGGGCAGCGCCCCTGGCAGCGGGGTTCTAGGGGTGGCAGCCCCTAGCGGGGTCCAAGGGGCAGAGCCCCTGGCTGGGGTTAATGAAAAATTTTATTTTCATTAACTGTCTTAACACATTTTCCATTAGCATTTTGAATCATTGAATAATATGCTACTTAAAAGTTCAAGGGCTTATTTGTAATAAAATCATTCTTTTCTAAGTCCAGGGACCATTCTGTCATTATGTTAAACTTCTAATTCGTCCCAGTCCTTTAACGAATGGGGTTCATAAAGAATGAACCCATTCGTTACCTTATAACGAATCAGGCCTTATTCGTTTGGTCTGGTTAGCGAATTGAACCCTATGACGAATTAAACTCTTAGCGAATCAGTCCACATAACGAATTTGTCCATATAACGAATTAGTCCATCTAATTTGTTCTCTCTTCTAACGAACTGGCTATAACGAATCAACGGTGATTCGTCATCCCTTTCCCCTAACGAATTGAACACGAACTGTACTCAGTTCGCTATGTTCCCATGGACGAACTAGCTAGCGAATCACCTTTAATTCGCTATATTCCTGTAGCGAACTAGGGTTAGGTCAGGAATGTCAGAACATTCCCAGACATTCCCCCTTAACCTCGTACCACTTTCCGGCGCCACCTTTCCTGCGCCGTCATTGCCGGAAAGCCGCCGGAAAAACGCGATTTCGCCGGAAAAAACGGGTTTTAGCTCGTTTTTCACCGTTTTTCGTCCCGTTCGATCCAGATCTGAGCTAGGGTGACCCCTAAGCTCATCATAGGTTCGGTTTATACCCGATTCCATCCGGATCTCGTGACTTAAACGGTTTAACGGTGTCGGCTCGTCGGTTCGTGACTATATCTAACGGGTTTAAGCTAATAAAACATCATACTAGTATTACCTCGGGTCGGTTCTCGGTTTCCTTCTTGATATCGGTTTAGAGAGAGAGAGAGAACTAGAGAGAGAATCTTAAGTGTGTGTTTTGGATGGTGTAAGGGTTATGTGTGTAAATGAATTAAATGAAGGATTAAGGGTATATATATTTTGATCATGGGCTTAAGCCCATGATCTTTCCTTCATTCCTCCATAACCTAAGTCCATAACCCATATCCATTTACCCAACACAAGTCCATCTCGTATTCTATTCAACTAAACCGATAACGACCCGCTATAAAATAAACGATATTTATTTTATTAATAAAACCGAAATTAGGATGTTACACAAAGGTTATGATTTTTACATCCTTATGATTCTTAAATCATCAAAGATCATTCTTACACAATCAATATCAAGTGTTTATATTATCCATTTAATTTCATAAGAAAAAAAAATATACTTATAAAAGAATCAAACTTCTAGACCAAAACACATACAATCCTTTTGACTCATCAAACTTTGATCATCCCCTTTCTATGATCCAAATCATTTGGATACAAGGTTCATATTTATAAAATAAAACATAATAACCTACTCACTTGTTTGATCCAAAGGCTTACTCCCCTTGCTTCCCAATAATCACCAAACCTTTTTTTGTATGGAAATGAGATTGAAAGAGAGTGTTTGCAAAACAAAGTGAGAGTGTGTGTGTGGGTGTGTGGTTCACGGCCAAGTAAGAGAGAAAAGGGAAAGAGAAAAGCTTTGGAAAATCAATAGTTTGTAACCTCTTTGTTATTAAAAATCCTTTATTATTGATTTAATGGAATAATAATACCTTAGGTTATTTTTATTAAACCATATGTGACATGTTACATATTTTATAAAACATTTCCTATGTATTATAAGCTAAGGTTCCATTTAAATAAGCAACATGTAACATGACATATAATGTAACCTGTTTAATCATATAGCTTTCTTACAAATCACATAATCATGTAACAACTATTATATAGCATATTGATCGTATAACACATTATACTTATCATATACAGTACATGACACATACAACGTTTATTATAACATGCATGACGAGTTTATTATTCTAGTTATAATTAGCCACTTATTCTTGTTTAAGTCATCAACGACACATTAACTTAAATTTTCGCATACATGACACCACATGTACAAGAGTTCATATACATGACACCACATGTACAAGAGTTCATTAACATAGTTAACAGAACTAACTGAGTTCACAGGCATAATCAACAAGGTTTAACTGTGTTTAGTTAACGAAGTTAACCTGAAATTTGGCAGTTGTCACATTGTGCGTCAAAAAAAGTTTGTACTTGCAACCATACGCTCAGTCTATTATGAGGGAATCTTCTCAGAAGACTTTTGTATCTCTCCCATGTTGCGTGTAAAGACTCATCAACATCTGTCCGGAATCCGGTCTTGCTGGCTCGGTATTTGGCAGTTTTATCAGGCGGAAAATATTTGAGGAGAAACTGTTCAACCATCTGGTCCCAGGTAGTGATGGAACCAGAGGAAAGGGATTCTATCCGTTCTTAGCTTGACCCCTTAGAGAGAAAGGAAAGAGTTTGAGTTTGATTTGATTGTCAGAACAGTTTTGAATTTTAAAGGTTCCGCATATTCTTAGGAATAGAGATATATGATAAAAAGGGTATTCGTCGAGGAGACCATGAAATTGAACTGAATTTTTCACCATGTGAATAGTGCTTGATTTGATTTCAAAATTTTCGGTTATTTCAGGTGGAGCCACTCCATTGCCATAGCCTTCAAGAGTTTGGCTTGGCATACTGGCTCATGTTCGGATCATTGTTCTGGGCCGCCATCATTTCTTCTGTTTGTTCTCATCCTGATGTGGTGGCGTCTACTGACTCGTCCTTGATTGCTTCGGCGGTTTCTGCAGTCCGTTTACGTGCTTGTCGACGAAAGAGTCGTTCCGGATTAGAATTTGGAGAAACAAGCTCATGCTCAAAAGTAAAGGACATACATGGGACTAAATAAAAATTAAAACTAGAGTAAAAGTTAGTTAAAGTTATGCTAAAGTTAGACTAAACTATTTTAAAACTAAACTAAGGTCTAAATTAATTAAACTAAAGGTAAATAAAGGTTAAAATTAGGCTAGCCGTAAAATTATATAGTTAGTATTAAAAGTAAAATGAAAGTAAAAAAAAATTGTACATTGATAGACAATGATTAAATTAAAACTTGGATCGTTCTTAGAAACGTACCGTATCCCCGGCAGCGGCGCCAAAAACTTTGATGCGTGTTGTTCGAGTAGCTTGTAAAATATGATGGATTGGATATTTAGCTTTTGCACAAGATTGTGTTTTAAATTTATAAAAGTGATTTCTACAAAGACTAAACACACACGAAAATAAGCAAGTATACCTATCGTATATGTAGAATAGTATTGGTAAGAACCAAGTATCGATCTGAGGACACAAATGTTTCTAATAATGAATCGTTGTTTTACTTTAATCGGAGGTTTTAATCATTTTGGTGTTGATTTTTTTTAACTTTTTATAAAATAAAAATACTTATGTATAAAATATAGGTGACCAAGACGAGAGATTCTAAACAAGTAGTTCAATTATATGAAGGTTACCATCTTAGATCAAGAATCCACTCCATTTTATCATTAATAATTAATATGTAAACATGTGGTGAAACTTTTCGTAATAATATATGATAGATATATTCCTCATTTCTAAGCGAGCATCTATGACAAAAAGGGAGTAGCATGCGCATTTTAAAGTCGACCATTTCCTAATGTCATGCTACCTCAAGAATGTCAATTTAAGTTGGCAAGTAGTTTCGTAAAGTAGAAAATTAGGATTGACTTCGATTTCTCAAATACCAAATCTTACAACTTCGGGTGGTTGTATTTTAGTCACACAACCTCCCATTGGTTGATTTAAGTAGGTTATAATTACACATTCCATTAACATATGATTTCTTTAACTAGCATGATCCTAAGCAATTGCGTTAGCAATGCCATTTTCGGATTACCAAAACTTAGAGAAATAGATCATAACTTATATCTCATCATTTCTAAATACAATATAAGGATCCATGTTTCGATAATTTATCAAAGTATTTCTATCTTTCAAGAACATGAATCGATCATGAATGATTGCCAACAGAATTGACAATCATCAACTTTGAATTGTTGATTTAAGATGGTGAAACATTTCTCATCAAAAGATAATTGCAAGATAACCATGTACTTTACTAGACTAAACCACATGTTTTATATAATTATCAAGTAAAACAAAGCTTCTTCATAGATTTTAGATGGTAAATGGAGTTTAGCTCATAATGAGCATAGTTATGAACATTAGAATGGATGATGATAACAAACATATGATTAAACTAGAACAATCTAACAAAATGTGGATGAATCTTCCTTCTTAATGATGATGATAATGGCTGAGGATGATGACCTCCAAGCCTTCAAACTCTTCACAAGATCTTCAATGTGAGTGTTAGTGGGTGTTTTTATAAGTGAAAACCAGATATAACTCTCTTCAAGGCACACCAAATGAGTGCAACAAGAGCCACTATTTATAGGCAATCTAGAGTGAGAAGCACGGCCATTGCTTAGATAAGCATGCCCCCATGAATTTTTATGACATGTGCCAAATTCGTTTTGTCTTTTCTTATAGATGACCACGGCCCCGTGGGCAAGTGGCACGGCCTCATGCTTTTGTTCCTAGTTTTTGTCTTTTCTTGTAGATTTTTGTCTTTTCTGGTGTTAAAAAGCACGGGGGCGTGTTTCTTGAGGCATGGGGGCGTGTTCTTGCTTTTCTTGTGTTTTCTTCCGTTTTTCTTTGTCTTTTCGCTTGTTTCTTCGTCTGGGTCTTGGTTTTACCTAAAATTGTATTTTATTACGATAAGTAGCCTTCTGTGGTATGATTTTTTATATAAATTGTAGTTTTTAGAGATTATTCGATGCTAAAAAGATGTATAATTTATGTACATCACTTTTGATTAACATGCCCAAGTCTTGTGTGCCACATTTGATTATTAGTTTCTTCATACACTTTCAAACATTGACTCTCAATTGGTTTCATGATTCCATTTACTAGGAACATTCTATTTTGAGTCATGTTTGATGTAAGAATTAAACCTTTCCTTGGATGATAAATTTTGCATGTACATTGTTTGATCAATATGGTTAGGTCCTTTTATTGCAACTGTCCAGTGCTTAGCAGATTGAATGTAAGCTCTGGAACGTAATAGACTCTTGTTATTACTTGAGTAAATCCTTCCACTTCAAGCCTTATGTCACAATTCCTTTAACATTTAGCCGAGAATCATTTTCAACCTTCACCAATTGCTTGTAAGTTTCATCTAAATTGATGAACCATTCACGTGTGCCAGTCATGTGATTGGAGCATGCGGAGTCTAAAAACCAAATTCCTTTCTTTTCATTCCTTTCAACTTCTGCATGAGCCTTGAGAAGTAATTCTTCTCCTTCATCGAACTCAGCATAGTTGACTCCCTTTTCTCTCTTTGGGCACTCATATGATAAATACCCTAACTGATGGCAATTGTAGCATTCTATTGTTTATTTATCAAAGTCAGGTTGAGTCTTGCTACGTCCTCGTCCTCTTCCACGACTGAATTGACTTCTTCCTCTTCCTCGTCCTCGAGCACTACTTCCCTCATTTTCAATTTTTAAAACTTGTTCATCGCCAGTTTTCTTTTTGAGCTTTTGTTCATGCACAAGTAATGAGCTTTGTAACACATCCACGATTAGAGTGTCGGTATCCTTTGATACTTCAATTGTACAAGCCACAAAATTGAAGCTTTCAGTTAAAGATCGAAGGATCTTTTCAACTATCTTTACATTAGGCATGTCTTCACCATAATTGCGCATGTCATTTGCCACAATCATTACCTGATTGATGTAGTCAGCAATTCCTTCTGCTTCTTTCATCTCGAGTATCTCAAAGTCTCTTCTCAATCGATGCAACTGTGCTCTATTTACCCTAGCATTCCATTGGTACTTTGTTTTCATGGCGTCCCAAATATGCTTTGCACTTTCCCTTTGGGTCATTGTTCGTATTATTTGTTTATCAATTGATTGAAACAAATAATTTCGAACCTTTGGCTCCTTCAACTTCAAAGCTTCCAACTATGTTCTTTGGGCAACCGTTAGGACTTCTCCTTCCCTGGGTTCATGATACCCAGTTTCAATTGCAGGCTAGTACTCTTTTGATCCTAACAAAATTTCCATGACTAGACTCCAATGGTCATAGTCTCCATCAAATTGGGGAATACATGAAGTTTGATACGTAGCTCCTTCTTCTGCCATTGATCTTTCACTCAACTTTGTTTCTTTCAATCACCAAGAAATTGCTCTGATACCACTTGAAAGAGTTCAAGGATATCAAACCAAATAAACTGATGACTTTTATTAAACATGAGAAGCTATTATATAGCATTACAAAAGGAGACGAACCAACTAACGTTTACCCAATATTAAAGACAACTTAAAGAACCAGACATTAACAAAGGACTCTTAAACTACTACTTGACAGAAACCAAAAAGACTCCTATGCATGAGCATGGACTCTTCAACTCATGCATACCCCTACGTTGGGTTGCAACCCATTATTAGAAGACTTCAAAACTGACCCAATGATCCAACAGAATACCCATATGTTCTTTTGCCTTTCTTTTTTCTCTTTTGTCCATCTTGATCTTGCTCCAATTGTAATTTCTTGGCCTATTTGACATCTTGCAAAACTATATCCATTTGACTATAAATACAAGTTACGTTTCACATCTTGTATATCTTTGAGTAATTATTTGTTCAATTTGCTCTTCTAAATCAGTACAATCTCACTTACGTGCTTTTGTTGTATTTTCTTTATCTTCATAGGGCCTTAGGGGTGATTATGGTTAAGTTTTAACGAGTTTTAGGTTGATCTGTGATTTCAATCTTTATTAACGGTTTTTGATAATTGTAAACTAAAAAGAAACGTTGAAATTTGAAATAAACCATAGCAAACCGATGCTAACGATTTAGTTTCACGATTTAAAACTTATGTACCATTATCGAAAATGCATAAATTTGGAGGTATATATAGTTTTAAAAATCAAAAGCTACATTGTTTAAAATTCGAAACCAAGTAGATAATAATACAATGTTCAATGTTTTCTCAACTGTTAAATCCAATCATATAGATATTAAATACAACTTATTCTTCTTCTTCTTCACTAATACCAAAATACACTATTACCTCACCATCCTATTTCATTATGATGGAATTTGAACGTCAATGTGTATACACTATAGTTGATCGGGTTATTTGCAAGAGAATTCATTTAATATGAAACTTTAGACTGCCTCCTAGAATGAGTATTACACTCTAAATCCAGTTAAATTGAAATAAATAAAATTTAAAATTATAATTTAAATAAACAATATCATATGAATATCACAATAAATGAAAAGTCCATTTTCGTTTTAGTACTTTGGCAAGTTCTTCATGCATTATGTGCAACCTCTTTTATTGTGAAGAACAATTTCACAAATATCAAATTCATAAGTACTGGGTTCAAGTGCAATTGGTACTAGGTTGCAATCAAGTCTGGTTTATTTTCATGAGAGTTATTAAAATACACACATTAACAAGAGATTTTTCAAAAATAGGAATTACTTTTTAGCCTACCAAAACATAGTTAATATGATTTCAGCAACTAGAAACAATCACGTCAGCTTAGCCGCCGCTTTTTGGCCCTAAAACTCATGAAAAGTAATCACTAGTCAACTCTTATTTCCTTCAATTATAAACCGTCACACAACTTCACTAGATAAGACATCTAGGATTTAGCTTACACAGGCTAAAAAAGTGTCGCCTAAGCTTGCACCTTTTCATTACCGGCTAAAGCTTAGCATGTGCTTTCGGGAGTTTTTTTTACAATAATGGGGTTGGGGGAAATTTTATTTACCAAAATAGGTAATTCTCAAAGTAATTACCAAATTAAGTTTTTTTCTCTTTCTTTTATTTAATGATTAAATATATATCCATGCATCTCCTTTCTTCTCCAAATCATTATTGAAATCATTATTTTAAAATTATTGTTTAAAGTATATATAGTTGGTTTCATTAAATATGAATTATATCATTGTTCAATATGATTTTAAAACAAGAAAATTCCTAAAATAAGCATTTATAAAAACGTTTTTCAGGTTTTAGGTGTCATTTGCAAGAAAATATCAAAATAGGTATTATAAACTAGTCGTGACGAGTAGTTTATGATTACACACGAGTAGTTTGTAGAATCAGTTAAAACTTGCCACGTGCCCTTAAACTAAGCGTAAAGAGCAGGTTCACTAATCATATGCTCGCCACGTTTAAATAAGTTTCATGTCTCGTAATCAACGCCCACGAGTAATTCATAACTCATATAGTCGTGACGACTAGTTTACCTGGTTTACATTCCCCACACGAGTAATTTATTAGTAGTTAACTCACCGCAACTAGTTTAACCTTACAATCTACTCGTCACAACTAAAGAACTTATGAATTACTTGTGGGCATTGATTACGAAACATAAAACTTATTTAGTCGTGTCGAGTAAATGGTTGGTAAATCTGCTCGTTACGGTTAGTTTAAAGATACGTGTCAAGTTTTAATTTGTTATACAAACTACTCGTCACGACTAGATTATAATACCTGTTTTGAAATTTCTTGCAAATGACACCTAAAACCTGAAAAACGTTTTTATAAATGTTTATTTTGAGAATTTTACCTATTAAAACTAACGATAATTATATCATAATTCAAATCATTTTGTTTAAAGAAAGAAAAGAAAGCAAATCATTGTTCAAATCATTTAGTTATTCAAGTTCAATAGATGGTTTCAAAATCTCATGTTGGATTTAGTAACAAGTTCCGATTATGTAAAAAAAATAACATAATTCAGAAAGATGACACATTTAAACGTATCTGTGAGAAAGAAATAATTATTTCTTAATATTTGTAGCGTTAGTCTTTATTTGATTCAGTATGGTTTATAACTTTATATTGAACGGTTTTTAATGAGTTTCAAAAAAGTAAAAATATAGTATTTTTATTTTTGGTGTTTATTTAGATGGTTTTATTTAGTTCTATTTAATATGGTTTGATTATAAGTGGTGTAATCGGTGAGATTAAAACAATGAGCTCTTTGTGGGTTAAAAATCGGGCAACATGGTTAAGGCTAACGTGGGAGTGGTAAATTGTGTTTAACTTAACTCGTTGTAAGGGTGTAATTGGGTGGTAGTCAGGGGATAGTTTTTATTTCGTGTGTTTATACTTGATGTTACCAGCTTCTTAAAATGTTGTGTGAATATGAATAACTTGCTTTGGTTGGTCGTTTAGAAAAAAATAAGGTTTGATTATAATACGTAGCCACTAAAAAACGTTTTGATTAAAAAAAGAAAAGCAACAGCCGTTAAGTATTAAAGAAATGAATTAAAAATATCGGATTATCGAGCAACCAAAATGATTAATGGTTGTATGGTGTGATTCGGAAATATTACTAAAGTTATTAAATATTAAAAAGTGAATTATAAACATATTTCGTAGGTTGTTTCATTAGATGAAAATGCAACAAACTGAATTTGTTGAATTTGTTTGAAAAAAGTATAAGTAAATGAAATATAAAAAATATATATAAATTAAAGAAAGAACAGAAAAAATTAATTTAACAAATACTTTTAAAATCATCTATTCTAGTAAATAAAATTTCTCTCCACACCTATTTAGGTAAAAAAAAAAAAAAACTCGTGCTTTTGGTGGTGTCTGAAAACGAATTTCGACAAGTGTTGTGTTGCTCTCCGGTAGGCATGTTCAAAACGGTTTGGGACTAGGAACCGGAACCGGTTCCTAACCGGTTCCTATATTCAAAACCCCCTTTTAAACCGGTTCCAGGCTCGAACCGGTTAGGAAACCGAACCGGTTCTCCCACCCTCGGACCCCTAACGGTTCCTAACCCGGTTCCTGTACCGTAACCGGTTCCAACCGGTTACAGTGTAAAAAAATTTTTTTTTTCTTTTTTTCGTTTGCGATTTGGATTCTAAACTACGATTCGTATTTGTATAACATGAAAAATAAAAAAAAATAATTAACATAAAAATAAACAATTAACTGATGAAGAAAAGACAACTACTGAAGATGTTTGCCACTGAAGACAACTACTGAAGGTTGCCACTGAAGACAACTACTGAAGGTTGCCACTGATGACAAGTTGACAACTACTGAAGGTTGCCACTAATGATAACTACTGAAGGTTGCCACTGATCACAACTACTGAAGACTGCCACTGATGAGGAATACTCATCAGTGGGAAAGCTGTCACTGATGAGTATTCCTCATCAGTGGGAACAGTCATCAGTTGAATCAGTGGGAAAGCTGCCACTGATGACAACTACTGAAGGTTGCCACTGATGAGGAATACTCATCAGTGGGAACATTAAACTTATAAATATAAAGTTGTGACATATTATTTCTAGAAAAGCCTTCTTGTTCGTCGTAATTATTGAGCGGCGACTTCTTCCTCGGAATTACTTGTAGAAATGTCTTCTTGTTCGTCGTGCACTCGAACATCAAGTGGTGTTTCATCTTCGAGAGTGGTTACGTGTTGAATATGCTCGATTGAGTCCAAGTGATCCTTTAAGCAAATGCACATCTCCACCGACTTCGAATTTAGTCTTGTTCTTCTCACCGATATTACCCTGCCACTAAGAGAAAAAACGGATTCCGAAGCTACCGTAGAAGCTTGGACGGTTAGTAAATCACGGGCCATGGTGGCAAGAATCGGAAACTCGGTTTTCTTTACCTTCCACCAAGCCAAAACATCAAAAGTGCCATATTCATCTTCGGATAAACCGGTAGAGTAATCATTTGCACTATACCTTCCTAGTTCGCTTGAAGGGGTGTTACCCCTTTGTTTTTTAGCCGTTACGTTGCGAACGGTGTTCATAAGGCTAATCATGGGATCTCGTACTCTAATAGCACTTGAACTTGATGAAGACCCCCCGGCATAGGCATGTGTATGTTTGACCCATATTTATTTAAATAAAAGTCATACATAAATTTAAAATTCAAGTTAAAATCATTTTTTGTCTCTGTTGAAAAGTTTGGGTCAACTTCATGCATATCTAAGGCTGAAAAAATTTCGTCTATCACACATTCAACCCCCGTAACATTTAACATTGGGTTTAAAGCGGCGGCGCAAGTAAAAACCGGTGGCAATTCAAGAAAGTATTTTTTTAATTTAAACTTCATTGGTAATATGATGTTTGAAAACATTGGACTTTTTTTTCAAATTCTTTATGATTGTTAACGATTAAAAATAACTCCGAAAGAACCAAGGGACTTGTCGGATAATACGTTCCCGATAGTTTCGTAGTTGATGTTTTAAAAACTTCAAGAAAAGTCGATAAGTCATTGATAATTTCCCATTTCTCATTTGAAAAGGGGATTGCCAAATCATTCTCGGCAAGATTAGAATGAAACATTTGTAAAGTTTCTCTTTGTTTCAAAGCACTTTGAAACATTATGCAAGTGGAATTCCATCGATGACGTACATCCCAATTAGCTCCCAAAGCTTTTCTTCCCGTATCTTTACAAAATTTTCTATATTCCATTTGTCTTTTTTTACTTTTCTTAAAAACTTCATGTATCATTAGTCTAAAATCGTTTATAACCGATGTAACCTCATCCGAAGCAAGTCCGTCTTGCACGATTAAATTAATGATATGTGCAACACACCTTGAGTGAAAAAATACACCATTGCAAATCGGCGTATATTTTAATTTTAATTTATTAACCGCCGATGTATTATTCGACGCGTTATCAAATGCCATTGAAAATATTTTATTTTCTAGTTTATAAGTTTTTATAACATAATCTAAAATTTCAAACAAATTATCTCCCGTATGTGGATACTCAAAGAGTTCGAAAGCAATGGTGCGTTTCATCATTTCCCACGATGACGGGTCTACCCAATGAGCGGTGACACAAAGATAAGATTCGGGTAGACCATGTGGAGCCGACCAAACATCACTAGTTAAGTTTATTCCCGTATTTATATTTTCAAAATATACAATTAGTACCTCTTTGGCCTTCTTCCACAATTTTAAACAATAACGTTTAAGAGTATGACGACTTACGTGAGTGTATTGTGGTTGAAGCGTATCTCGAATCATGGCGGTTAAGCGAGGGTTGTCGAAGTGGCTAAACGGCAAAGCTTCTTGAATCACAAACTTCGCCATACGATCTTGAACTCGATCAATTTGGTATGTAAATATTCCGCCTTCACTATCCATTTGCGTTTGTTGCGAATCGACTTTCTTTTTCAACGCCTTGCAATACGGTTTTTCGATGTGTTTCTTCAAATTTGAATTCGAAAGTGGGTTTAAATAAATCCCACAAAACTTGCACCGAACCTTCAATGAATGGTCACTCAATTCAACCAAATCCCAATTGCACCAAATCTCTTGATTACGATTATGAGGTACAATACGAACGAAACTTGGTTCGGCGTTGGAACCTTGACCAACTGATGATTGTGAGGCAGCCATAACAACAAATATGAATATAGAAGAAGAGAAAACAAGAGATTAGAGAACTCAAAACGTTGTAATAGCGTTTTTTTTGTATTTTTTTGCGTTCGGGTTTGCGTTTTGAGTGTTGTGATGAACCCATGACACCAAATACCTATTTATACTAGTAGTGGGGTGCTTGGGGGAGCCAAAAAAACGGCTATTTTTGACCCCAACGGTCAAAAAACGGCCAAAAAAAACGATTTCCAACGGCTATATTCGATCCAACGGCTAGAACCGGTTAGGAACCGGTTCCGGATGGTTCGGTTCCAGAACCGGTTCCGGTTCCTACCCGCCCCCACTCAGAAATGCAAGAACCAGTCACGGATCATCGGGTTGAATCAGATAGGGTCCGGTTCCTATAAAAAACGGGTAGGAACCGGTTCGGGTCCACCGGTTCGGTTCCAGGAACCGGTTTCGTTGAACATCTCTACTCTCCGGTGGTGTCTGGATTTTTCAATATTTATATGGTTTCCCTATTGTATGGGCCTGCCAGAGAACCCAAAGCCCATCTGCAACTAGTAACAAAAAATATTCAAGACCTGTGATTCTCAGGGTTTAATCAAACTCAAGCATGGAGGTTTAACTTATAAAAAGCTCCCATTTTACAGAAAGCCACTGCTTCCCAAATGGGTTTATCTCACATCCTCCGTTCCCATCGCTTCATACCCATAAACCCTAATCTTAATCTCTTCATCATCACCAGACTCACCAAAACCCCATTTTCATCCAATTCCACCGAACCAAACCCAAAACCCACTTCCCTTTCAGCCCGCATGAGCTTTGTTTTCGACCAGATCGAGAAAGACCGAGCCCAGAAAGACGAAACCCTCCAACGAATTCGCGCCTGGCGCGAGTCCAAGAAAGAAAAACCACCACCCGATGAGGCTCCGGTTTTGGAAAGTAAGGAGAAGGGGTTGCTGGGTAAGGAAGTGGAGTTGGTCCATCCGTGGCCCGAGTGGATTGAATTGATTGAGAGGTTGGCGCAGCAGAACTATTTAGATTGTAGGAGGAAAGATGAAGGCAAGTTGATTTCGGAGTCCGGGTTCGGTGATGATGATGGTGATGTTGGCGGGTTTATGGCGGAGGTGATGGAAGAAGGTTTTGATTTCACTAGAGATTGGAAGACTGTGCAGACTGCTGGACTCAATTTTGGGAAAGACAGGTTTGATATATTGAGGTCAGTTAGGTTTTCAACGTTACTTTTCGTTACGAATGAACCGGAACAGAGTTTTCTCTTCATTCAATTAAACCAACATAAACATGCCCTCATTCATGTTCGTTCCCTTTGTTTACAGGGAAACTTATTAGATACTATATTATTATTATTTGCTGTGATGTTTGTATTTGAGGATTACCTACATTGCTGGCTTAGCTTTTTTAAATATGTATAGCAAATGACTAATTCCATTAGTTGAAGGGAGTTGGAGTTTTCATTTGTCACAGATTTGAGTGTTGAATAACAAAAATCTGATCATACACTAAAGCCTAACTTGGAGCAGGAGAACATCTATAACAAATTATTATTAATATAATCCATAAACAGTAACTTTATAATATTATACAATGTATGCCTAAAGTCAGTTTGAAACAGTGGTATGTAAGAGCAGAGTCAAAGGTGACTAATGGCTTCTATGATTTTATCGAACACTGCTGATTGTCACTAATAGGGTAACTTGCTTTGAGCTTATAGTGTTCTAAAAGTGGTCTTAATAATAAAAAAAGTATTTCATGAAATTGTCAACAGAAAAAACATTGCATTCTTTAAGCTTGATTTGACAGCTTTGTGATTAGACGATAGGAAGTGTTCATTTATAACTTTCTGTAGATATCATTGTTTTGTGCATATTACTTTTCTGAGATGTTTGACTATAAATTTTGTTTCAGATCATTATCAAGAAAAGATATACAACTTTTAGTTGGGTATGGTTGCCCGAGTCCCGACAAGAAAGTTGTGTTTTCTTCAAAGTTGTTGAGGAAACATGCTCATCTTGATGAAGGAGATGTAAGTTTTACCATTAGTTTGTTTCTTGTTAGCTGTACATCAATGTATGTCTGCATGTTTCTTTAACCTACATTAATGTTTGGTTTGTACATGATTATATGTAGCTTGTCTAATAACATAATTACTATCTATGAGAATGCAAGAAATTTTGATTTAATTCCCTAACTTCTATTATACTTCTATCAGATTTAGTTTTATGTTTGCAATGTTTTAAATAATGTTTAAATTAACGCGGGGCTCATATTCCAGGTTTGTAGTTCATGCAGTTTAAGGAACTCTTGTGAACGGGCTTATTTGCTCACAAATAAAGAAGATGAAGCACGAACCATTGACGTCATGCGTGTGCTGATGACATACGGGTCTGATCCGGTAAACGGGTCGGTTGTAAACGACTCACTTTTAAAGAAAAAGGCCGTAAAGGGCGCGGTTCGTAAGTTACTTCATGAAGTGGTGAAATTGAGTGGTGTTCCAATAGATCCAAACCTGGCCCCACCAATCATCAAAAGACCACCACCATAAGTCAAACAAACGCCACCTCCACCTAAAAGACGGGTCGGTCGTGATGATGTTGAGATGAAAAAGGGTGATTGGCTTTGTCCAAAGTAAGTTGAGTATACATTATAATATAATATGTTGTGAGTTTGGTGGAGTACAAGATGGTTAACATGAAAAATGGCAGATCAACATGAAACACTTAATTTCCAAGTTTCAAAAAAGACTTGTAAAAATTAGCATGTTAGTATGATTGCAAAGTTTATATCACATTACTGGTCTTCTACTTCTTTGAATAAAATTAAGTGGAAAAAGAGTAGGCAACCAGTCAAATTTGCAAAATCTAGAGGTGTGCATGAAACCGAAATAACCTGTGTAAACGAACCGATTGATTTTTCGGTTCGGTTTCGCATCAACTAAAAAAACTATATGGAAAGACCAGTTTTTAGTCATTTATAAATGGTGTAACCCAAAGCTTTTAGGTAGAAATGTGTAATAATCAATTTATCAATAATTAACCAAGAATCTAGATCCAAAGTTTATATCCCAAATTAATCTTTTTGGGGCTATTTTTTTGTTTCAAGTTTTCAAGCCCAGATGCTATATAACTAGGAAAAAACCTGAAACTGAGCCGAACCCATTGTGCAAAACAGAAACCGAAAAGTGGAGAAACCAAAACTGAAGTGTTTTTAAAAACACAAAAACTGAATTTTCAGTTTTTAATTTAGTTTTAGCTCAAAACCAACTCTAACTGACCCATGTACATCCATGGTGAACCAGGGTGGGTCGGCCCAAAAGTCCAAAACAAATTTTTCCAAATTTTTTAGGTTATGTAATTACTGTGTTAAATATGAATGCACAAATTGTTTGTTTCAATATATTTATTAATATAGTGATTCATATTGCCACTTGTAATTATGAAATTTTTTTCAGGTGTGACTTCATGAATTTTGCAAAGAACACTGTATGTTTACAGTGTGACGCCAGGCGTCCGAAGAGACAACTGCTTCCAGGCGAATGGGAATGCCCCGAGTATGTAGTTTACTGATAAATATTAAACTAATTATTATTCATGCGCACGTTAACTTACACCATGATTCCTTTTATTCTCAGGTGTAATTTCTTAAACTACAGAAGAAACATGGCATGCTTCCACTGTGAATGTAAACGCCCACCGGACGAATTCACCGAGAGTCAAACACGAGAAAGTCAACAAGGTCAAAGGTCAAGGTTTGACCATGGACCAAGCAGAAAAGATGTATCCGATGCATGGAACTTTGACTTTGATGAAAACGAATCCGATGGTGCAGAAGTTGCTGCTTTTGAGTATGCTGATTCCAGAAAACTAGATCAAGATTTCACAACAACCCAACCCAATAATAGTAGTTTTAACCGGAGGCCCGTAAGGCCTCAAGAATCAGAATATTTTGTTGATAAACCGGGAGTTGGGTTTGATGATTTTGATGATGAGGAAGACGATGATGTCAATAGTTATGAGTTGGATACAAAACCGAGCAGGTCTTCAGTTAACTTTTCTGATATTGATGTTGATTCTGAGCCCGTAGATGAGGATTATAATCCAAGAAACAAAAAGGTATCAAAAAATTCTAAAAAAGCTGCAAAATTTGAAGATGATCATGTGGATTTCAATTCAGATGATGATCTACCTGTTCATCCAAAGTGGAAATCGAGTCATGTTGCTGATTTTAAACGCAAAAGTAGGGGTAAAATGGGGATGAAATTCGGTTCGGATGAGGATTCTGATCTTGAGTCAGGTGTTGAAGACCCGGGTGATGATGATTTCCCACGTAAACGTGTGGGGCGGATGAATAATACACGATCAAACAGTTACCGGAAAGTCAAACATGACTTTTCCGATGAAGGTGACGACTTTAGCAAAGGTAAGGGACGGATGAATAATACACGGTCAAACGATTACCGGAAAGTCAAACACGACTTTTCAGATGAAGAGGATGACTTTAGCAGAGGTAAATCAGGAGGAAAGAAGATATTTGCTGGTAGAAGTAAACATTCTGCCAAGAGTTTTAGAAATGATTCATATGAAGGCGGTTCAAATGGTTTTAGAAACCGTAAACAAGAAAGTTTTGGTGATAGACAGCCTCGAAGGTCGAATAGGGGTCGAGGTTCATTTGGATCAGGGTCGGATAGGGGTCGAGGCTTATCTGGATCAGGGTCGGGTGTGGTTTCTGACAGTTATTTAGACCATGAAAGGTTTAGCAGGCCGAGGGTCAATGTAAGGTGATCGGGATTCATGATTAGACATGCTAGCAATCGAGACAATCATGATCGTCTTTGTCATCATCCATTTCTTGACCTCTAATTGTTGATCTTTGACCCGACTCTCCGAGGCGCGAGAAAGCAAAACCTTTTCACTTATGAAAAGAACTTTTGGGAGTAGATGCTGATTCATGTGCAACTTAGAACAGTTTTTTTGGTTTTGTGATGGGTTTGTACACTTATAATGAGGGAAATATAATTGGATGATCGCATTATAGTATAATAACTAGCGGAATTTGTTTGGTGTCAGCTCAATTCGTTATGTTACCTATATCGACTCGGTTTGAAACATAGATAAAAAATACGACGCAAGTAAAATTACGTTGGTGTATCTTAATAGTTCCAAATTGTTAAAACATTATAACTACAAAAGTATTTACTTTAATAAGCAAATAAATTAAAACACCATTTTGAAAATTATAGGGGTGAGATTTAGAGATAACTTCTCTTAAAGAGAGAACTAGTAATTAATTATTTTTAGCTATTTAAAAAAAAATATTTATTGATTTTTTTTCTCCTAATAAGATGATGTTGATACTAAATAAATGTCCGTGTAGTGCATATGTGCAATAATGCCTATTGCATATATACAATAGTGTTTTATTGCATATATACAACATAATTGCATTATACAATACACACTATTGAATATATGCAAATACAACACTAATAATTGTATACAATCCACACTATCGCGTATATGTAATGCAACACCAATGCATATATGCACTATATCGATTCTTTTTTATTTTTGTATATAATATAACACTATTGCATATATACAATACAAACAATTACATATATGCTAATCAACACTATTGCACATATAAAAATACACACTAGTGCATATACGCATTAAGAAAAAGTCGGCGTATTGCATATATGCATTATAACAAGTTTTATTTTTATTATTTTTTTATTTTTATATTTTTTGGTGATGAAGAATAACAACATATAAGTTTGAAAGAAAAAAAATTAAAAATATTTTTTTAATTAAATTAAAAATATGTTATTATTAGTTCTCTAGTTCTCTCTTGATCATTTCTCTCTCTCTCTCTCTCTATATATATATATATATATATATATATATATATATATATATATATATATATATATATCAGGATCATATGAGAACTATTTTAAAATTGAGAACCATTTTAAACCACAAAAAACCCAAAAATTTTAAAAAATCATAAAACAAAAAAAAATGCAAAAATAAAAAAAGTAAAAAACCAAACTTCTTATTTACCATCCCGGTTTCATAAAAAAACGTCTCGGTTTAGCTAAAATTATACACATATGTATAATATGTACATATACGTACATACATGAATATTTTTTCATACACATATGTATAATTTAAGGTAAATGATAATGTACACATGTGTACATCGCGTAATTAGAGATTAAATGAAGTTATGCACATGTGTGTAATACGATTTTTTTATGAAATCGGAATAAAATATAAGAATTTTGTTTTTTTACTTTTTTAAAATTTTTGTTTCATAATTTTTTTAAATATTTTTTAAGAAGTTTTTTTTTGTGGCTTAAAATGGTTCTCAAAGTTCTCAATTTCCAAAGAGTTCTCTTAGGATCCTTACCATATATATATGTGTATATATATATATAGAAAAGGGTTCAAATAAAAAAAAAGAGTTTCCTAAGAATGGTAAGAACCAATAGATTTTTGACAAGTGGCATTACAATATATGGTGAAAGAACAATTTTAAGAAACTATGTCATTTATCGTGGTGAAAAAGTAATTATAGGAAACTATTTCAGTTTTTGGTAATTTTAAATCTTAACAATTGATTAACATGATCCAATGACTTTGATTTATTCCTAGTCTTCATAGAAAACTACTTCGTTTTAGTATAGCCTTCCCATATATATATATATATATATATATATATATATATATATATATATATATATATATATATATGTGTGAGGGTTATTTTGAGAATCATGGTGACTTTTAAGAACTCAATTCTGGACCACACATTTAATTAAATGATATGAAATATGTGGTTGAGATTAAATTTAATTAAAAAATGAAGCAGGGGAGAGAATAAGTATTTTTGATAATTACAAAAGTTTAAACGTTAGATACACATGTGTAATAAGTCGATTCGGCGTGTAAAAAAATACTGTAATTTTTTGTACATTACTTACACTTACGTATTACACGTGTGTAAAAAAAATTCAAAAAAAAAATCGTTACGTTGAGTTCTTTCGAGTTCTTAAAGCTTAAGCAGTTCTCAAAAGAAATCAATCATATATATATATATATATATATATATTTATATATAAAGAGAACATTCTTAAGCATTGGGTGTTGTAACCTTTGCTTCTTGTAGAGGTAGGTTATTAAACCTACCATTTAACAAGTATAACGCCCAAATCTAGCGCAACCAGAGTGTTAGGCGGCACATACGGCGAAAAGCAACGCCACGCGCCAGGCGTATGGCATGGCGCTAAAGTGCTTAATATAATAACATTCCCTGGCACATAGGGAATGGTGGCGCAAAGGTCTCATAAGCATGGGACAAAAAGGTACAATCCACATGGGAATAAACACCCAACCAATGGGGACCGGACAACACATAAAAGACGGTACAAAATAGTACAAAAGGTTCTTGTCAAAAGGCCATGATGTCCACCAACTTCCACTAACCTCCACGATCACACGAATGGAGAATATTATTGGTGGAAGTACCTGGTAAGGTGGTTGGCCATCCTCTCTCTCATCCGGCTATAAATACCAGCCGACTTCCGAATGGTAAAGGATATACTCTCTCATACTCACTAAATATATTCCATACTACCAAATACTGATTCTCACGCCGGAGGGTGGTTACGAGAGAATCCCCCCATTCCTCGTAACGAGCTCACGGTGTTCTGTTTTGCAGGATTCGCTCATCTGCGCCAAGAAGGTTTTATAACCCATCGTGGGGAATACTTACCCAAACCCCTCGGACTAACGTGTTAGACTTTGAGGGGTGGATTTGTGTTTCTTTATTGGCGCCATCCGTGCATATAGCTAGAACAGTTAACAAACAATCACTCCGTTCTTGACTTAGATGAGTGGAAAAACCACACCAAAAGAGGTTGGCCAAAACCCAAAGGCCAACCAAGAAGGAAACGTAGAAACCTTGGATATCACTGGTACCGATGAAGGTCTCGTTAACACGTCCACCATTCACCCTACCGTCACAGACAAAGAAAAAACTAAATCACGTCCCAAGGCAACCATGCCGCCAGACATCATGGCTTGGCTGGAAGCAGAACAACAAAAACTGAGGGACAAGGTCCAAGAAAAAATGGCGTCCGTTGTGAAACCTAGAACGTTGTTTGACACAGCCTCTAGTAGCAATGACGAGGAAGAAGAGTACAAAGAACATTCAACGCCAATTCGTACGAAGGCACCAACCAACAAGTTACCACTTGCTCAGCAAAATAGCAAGGCAGGTGAAAAGTCACATCGGTCTCGTCTCGAAGTAGACTTGCGTCTAGACGATCCAGACTATGAAGAAAGTTGGAAAGGTCTAGACACCAAGAAACTGGTGAAATATCACCCAGACGCGGTAGAAGATTTTTCCAAACCATACCGACCGATAACGTCGGCTGGAAAATCAAAGTTTTTGGCAAGAATAGCTGAGGCGGAGTTACAAGAAAATCCAAAAATACCGCCAACGGTCGGCCAATATGATGGCATCTCAGATCCAGATGATCATCTGCAAACCTTAACAGCTGCTGGACTAGTGTCGGGGTGGACCATGCCGTTATGGTGCCACATTTTTACACTGACGCTAGTCGGAGCCGCCAGAGCATGGATTGAAAGGTTGCTGGATGGGCAGATTACAAGTTGGGAGGACTTAGCAAAAAAGTTCACCCAACAATTTAGCCAACAACGGCGTCACATCAGCGACCCAACAGACATTCTGAATGTGGTCAGAAAAGATAACGAAAAATTGGAAGATTTCATTACCAGATTTAACCAAGAAGGCTTGAACATCGGCGGCGTGAGTGAAGAACTACAGTGGGTAGCCTTTCGCCAAAACGTAAAGTGTGACGACCTCATTCGGAACCTTATAAGCAGAGATAGCATGCCGCAGCGATGGGATGATGTTATGACCGCGGCCAAGAGGTACGCACGAATGGAGAAGAGTCTGGGGAAAGAACTGGCAAAGAACGACACCAGAAATGATATCAATAGAGCCCGCCAAGGCAAAAGAATATCTTCCGTGTGGTCAAGACTACATAATAAAAAAGAAATCGCGGCGTATGAACCTTTCAAATCTAAACAGAAGGGTCAGACGAATGCATCCAGGTGGACTCCGCTGACAAAAAGCTCAGCCCACATCATGTATACGGAGGGGATCCAACTAAAGAAACCGGCACCAATCAAGCAGGGGCCAAACACATATATGAAAGTTATTGTGACTATCATGAACAACACGGTCACACAACAAATCAGTGTTCTAGCTTGAAGGAAGCCCTTGAAGAATATGTTAAAAAAGGAAAGTTGGATCACCTCGTCAAGAGTATCAAAGGAAGATACAGGCGTCCACCTCCAAGAGATGGCAGAAGGCCAGAAACGAAAATCAAAGACCTCCACGCCAACATGGTTTCGGGTAACATACTGTCACACCCCGGTCGTAATTGGCGGAAAAACCGAGGCGTGGCGACGGGGTCGTGATTGATTGAGCACAATAGATTTAAAAGTCTAAATGCATAAACTTAAAACATGTCAACATTACAACAATTCAACAGGTAGCAAATTTGTTCCATTACAACGGATAATGCTAACATCAATCCTAAATGTCTTCCATCTAAGGCCTCTATCAGCTATTTGCTACTTCCTGCTTCATTTCCTGAAAACATGTAACGAAAATGTCAACTACATAAAGTAGAGGAGTGAATTCATAGGTTTAAGGAAAAAGGGATTATACACAAGCATACTAGACTAAGTTGTAGGGGTTTATGTATAGGGTGTACCATCGGCTAACCCACCACTCCTACAACTTATCCTACCATGCTTGGGTATAAAGCCCGGTTTTGAAAAGGTTTGTAAGACAAGACAAGCGCACCAGACTAGGTTGTAGGGGTTTATACATAGGGTGTACCATCGGCTAACCCTCCACTCCTACAACCTACTCTGCTAAGCTTGTTTATATTTGTAAATCCAAAGTATAAAGATAGGTCAACTAATAACGTAGTGATAAGCCCTGCACAAGCATACTGGTGTAATGATATCAAAGATATATGTATAAAGATACCAAAGAATCATATGTAACCATGTCTTGATGATAATGATGATAATGCATAATGATCACACGAGACCTGACATCAACCCACACAAGACCACACGATGCTACTTGATTTCCATGATGGTAACCCAAATCGATCACTTTGGATACCATGAGAGAATTCTAAAGCGTCCACTTTAGTATCTCTTGGATTCCTAATCGATCACTTAGGA
Organism: Bidens hawaiensis; assembly: GCF_021521415.1. Classification (NCBI taxonomy): domain Eukaryota; kingdom Viridiplantae; phylum Streptophyta; class Magnoliopsida; order Asterales; family Asteraceae; genus Bidens; species Bidens hawaiensis. The sequence continues at coordinate 53,703 of NW_027495996.1, forward strand.
AATCCTTCGGATTCTTAATCGAACACTTTAAGAATCCCATAGGTCACGTGTATTCTAAATCGAACACTTTAGAATCCCACATCTAGTGACGGCCTGTCTACCAATCGACCACTTGGAGACCAAACATATGCACTAGTGTGACCTATACTGCCTATGTTCACACGACCACTAGACTGCCCAATGAATGATGTGTTTTCATGATAATGTGTAACGGGCATATGACTTTGATTTCCAAACATCCAATGTTCCCTAAGCGATCAATGATTCCCATGTTTACTCCTGAATAACTGATTAGACATACACAACTTCCGAGAAAGTTAAGGTATGAGTAACCTGCTATGATTACTTGTTTCCCCAATGTTCATTGTTTGCAAAAGATTTGCCAAGAATGTCTATGATAAAGAATGTTTGAATAAATGAGTTTTGTCAAAACGTGTACAGTTACCATGTTTCCATCCCAATGATTTGAAAAGCTTAAAAGAAAAAGGGGGCTATGAACTCACCTTGTTGGCTAAGTATGGTTGCTAGGGTGGTCGAGTGCTGCCAAACGTCGATCCTCTAAGTCTAGACAAGGACACAATAGGTTAACAACACGCTTTAAGTCTAAGAGTATAAGCCTACGCGACCTCGAGCAAAAACCAAGTTTTAAAGTTGAAAACAAGTTGATTCTGGCACATTCGGTCGAATAAGGGCAGGTTCGATCGAATCAGCTACTTGTTCGGTCGAATATGGTACTGGTTCGGTCAAAGGGGTTGGGAAGAACACGTTCAGTCGATTGAGGACTCGTTCGGTCGAGTAGGATGTACATTCGGTCGAATACAATCGTATTCGGTCAAATGTGTATTCTGATTCGGTTAGTCTGTTCGTTTGCTCACTGGTTCGACCGAATGGTCTCTTGTTCGATCGAATAGGAGATGGTTCGACCGAATGGTCTGGTTCGATTGGTCTATTCGACCGAATAGACCTATTCGACTCCTTCAAGCCGGATGACGGAGAAACCTACGGGATTTTGACGATTTTCATGATTTTTCGCCCAAAATCAATGTTTTATACATGGAAATGCTCGGAATCCATAGGGCTATTGATTCCTAACGTTTATAACAACAAAAGTATGCTTTTTGACACCAAAAATGACGATTTTTGACCAAGAACACACTTGAAACAAAAGTTGGGGTTTTTGCTCGATTCGGGGCCGGATTTGATGATAAAAACGTATGATTTTCAAGAAGATCTTACCAAAAACAACAATAAACAGATTGGTGAACTCGAATTTTGGATTGAATAACTTTCTCTCACTACTCTCTCTCTAGAATTGGGGTGCTTGGGTGTGGGTGTGGAAGAGATGAAAGAAAAATGGTGGAGTTGTTCTTGCACTACGCTTATATACTTGGTTCTATCGGGTTCGGGTTTCGGTTACCTACGGGTCAAGGATAGCTGAGTTCATAAGTTTTAACGAGCTAGAACTTTCCAGTAAAAATTTTATAAAAAAAATCATTTTTCAAGAAATCGCTTGGACTCTTTTTAAATAAAAACCTTTTATTTTTCGAAAACACAAAATTAATATTTTTCAAACGTAAAAGTTCTTTTTATGAAATAACATTTTTAGCTGAAATAAACAGATTTTCCAATGATATGGATTCCGAACTTATCGTCCAGAACCCAAAGTGTATAGTTTCCGATGATTTCTTGATTTTAGTTTACCAGTCAAATTCCAGGGCGTTACATCCTCCCCAATTTAGAGGAATTTCGTCCCGAAATTTAGATTTTTAGTATACTTGATGCAACGATGATTTAGATTTCATGATCCCATGATGACCACTATGCGCCACTACATCTAATATTCGTCTCAGCTACCACCCAAATCAAGCTGAAGGGGCTTATATATAGGGTGTACCGGCGGCTAACCCACCACTCCTTCAACCTTACTTGAGTGTTTCCTTCGACTCCTATTAGGTCAATGACACACAGGACGACACACTATTTTCCACTACAAGGCATCACCCTCAAGCTTTACATCAGACATATTCATTTCGGATTGAAGGGGTTTATATATAGGGTGTACCAGCGGCTAACCCACCACTCCCTCAATCTTCTGTGAATAATTCCCTCAATAATTCTTGAATTTAATGTCTCACAGCTGCCACGCTAACTATAAGTCCCTAATTCCAAGTTTCGCTTCAGACATATTCAACTCGTGCTGAAGGGGTTTATATATAGGGTGTACCAGCGGCTAACCCACCACTCCTTCAACCTTTGTCGAATAATTCCCTACACGAACCTTGAGTTCACGACTCCTAGTTGCACAATAGCATATTGCTTATACACGTATACACCTGTGACCTTGATGCAATTATATTCCGGACTATAATTACAAGCTCACCTTGTATCAATGTATAAACTCTATTGCGTGCGGCTAGAAAATTTGACACGACACCACACACATAAACACAACCATGCTCCATGAATGCTAGAATGATGACAAATTTTAGCTTAAATGATGTATAAATTCCCCAAGGTTTATATGATTGAGTAGATATGACTCGTGCTTTCCAGCATGAGCCCTGAGTAGCCAAAGTTTGTGGATGCAAATAAAAGAATACTTATAAGCATAACAAGGCAACATGATATTCATTGCATAACACAGTTATTTGATACATGCTGCAAATTTATATTGACTTCTAGTCAATTAGATTACAAGAATATAGACTAAGAGAACAGATGAGGGTATTTCTCCTTCATCTGATCTTCGCGTTCCCAAGTAAACTCGGGTCCGCGTTTGTTATTCCATCGAACTTTCACAAGCGGTATGCGGCTACGCTTGGTCTTCTTGACCTCGCGATCCATGATCTCGACGGGTTCTTCAACGAAAAGCAGATTGTCGCTAAATCGAACCTCGTCGACGGGAATGTGAAGGGCCTCGTCAACAAGACACTTCTTTAATTGCGAAACATGAAAAACGTTGTGAACTCTACTGAGTTCCGGTGGCAGCTCAAGACGATAGGCAACTGGTCCGATCCTTTCAAGGATTTTGAATGGTCCAACATACCTAGAAGCGAACTTTCCCTTCTTCCCGAAGCGGACTATGCCCTTCCAGGGGGAAACTTTCAGCATGACACGGTCACCAACTTGAAACTCGAGTGGCTTGCGTCGTTTGTCGGCGTAGTACTTATGTCGGCATCGAGCGTCTTTGAGTCGCTGCTGAATGAAAGCAATTTGATCGGTTGTCTCCTGTATTAGTTCGGGGCCGATGATCTGTGAATCCCCGGTCTCGGACCAACACAAGGGAGAGCGGCACTTGCGGCCGTAAAGAGCTTCAAACGGCGCGCATTTAATGGTAGCGTGGTAACTATTGTTGTAAGAAAATTCTGCCAATGGCAGATGAGTTTCCCAACTACTACCGAAATCGAGGATACAAGCTCTCAACAAGTCTTCTAGGGTTTGTATGGTCTTCTCGCTCTGCCCATCCGTTTCTGGATGATAGGAAGAGCTAAGCTTCACACTTGTCCCAAAGGCCTTTTGCAAAGATTTCCAGAACCTGGAAGAAAAACTGCTGTCACGATCAGACGTGATGCCCTTAGGCACACCGTGACGGGAAACGATCTCACGAATGTACACCCGCGCCAACTTTTCCGTAGTGTAGTCTTCACGAACCGGGATAAAGTGGGCGGATTTTGTTAGAATGTCCACAATAACCCAAATTGAGTCATGACCGCTAGGCGTCCGTGGTAGCTTGGTGATGAAATCCATAGCTAACTCTTCCCACTTCCACTGAGGAATAATAGGTTGTTGAAGTAGCCCAGACGGCCTTTGATGCTCTGTCTTGACTCGCGAACAAGTCAAACATCTCATCACGTACGAAGCGATATCTTTCTTCATCCCGGGCCACCAATAATGGGGTTTAAGATCTTGATACATCTTGTTGCTGCCTGGATGAATCGAGTATCTGGACTTGTGGGCTTCATTTAGGATAAGCGTCCGAAGAGGCTCAGAGTTCGGGATCCACGCTCGGTCAAGAAAATAGAGAATGCCGTCAAACTTGGTTTCGAATTTCTGCTCGGCTCCACAAGACAAAACGCCCTTGAGATCACCATTCACAAGCGCTTGATTCTGAGCTTCACGAATTAAGGAAGGAAGGTTGGATTGAATCCGAATAGAGTGCAGCTGGGTCCTTTCTTTACGACTCAATGCGTCAGCCACCACATTAGCCTTTCCCGGGTGGTAGCGAATTTCACAATCGTAATCGCTGAGAAGTTCGACCCAGCGTCGCTGCCTCATGTTCAACTCTTTCTGATTGAGGATGTGTTGTAAGCTCTTGTGATCGGTAAAAATGACACACTTCGTACCGTACAGGTAATGTCTCCAGATTTTTAGGGCAAACACCACTGCACCCAGCTCCAGGTCATGTGTGGCGTAGTTCTTCTCGTGCACCTTGAGTTGCCGAGAAGCGTAAGCGATAACCTTCCCTCGTTGCATTAAAACGCAACCGAGGCCCCGATTCGAAGCATCGCAATAAACGGTAAAGTCATCGTCACCTTCCGGAAGTGATAGAATCGGTGCATGGCAAAGCTTATTCTTCAGAGTTTGGAAGGCTTCCTCTTGAACTTGTCCCCACACGAAAGGTTCCCCTTTCTGGGTCAAAGTGGTTAAAGGCAAGGCAATCCTGGAGAAGTTTGAGATAAATCGGCGGTAGTAACCGGCCAGACCAAGAAATGAACGGATTTCGGTAGGTGTTTTAGGCGCTACCCAATTTCTGATGGCTTCTATCTTGGAAAGGTCGACGTGAATGCCGTCGACTTTGATGACATGTCCCAAGAATTGAACTTCCCTTAGCCAAAATTCACACTTGGAGAACTTGGCATATAGTTGCTCTTTCCTGAGAAGCTCCAAAATAAGCCTGAGATGAAGCTCATGATCGGTCCTCGAACGAGAATAAATGAGAATATCGTCTATGAAAACAATGACAAACTGATCAAGATATGGACGGCAGACGCGATTCATCAGATCCATGAAGATGGCGGGAGCATTGGTCATTCCAAAAGGCATAACCATGAACTCGTAATGACCATAACGAGTTCGGAACGCAGTTTTCGGGATATCCTCTTCCAGAACACGCAACTGATGGTAACCAGAACGCAGATCGATTTTAGAGAAAAACGTAGCACCCTGGAGCTGATCAAATAGATCATCAATTCTCGGTAACGGGTACCGATTTTTGATGGTGAGCTTATTAAGCTCCCGGTATTCAATGCACATACGGAAAGTCCCGTCCTTCTTTTTGACGAAGAGTACTGGGGCTCCCCATGGAGACGAGCTAGGGCGAATGAATCCCTTGCTAAGAAGTTCTTGAAGCTGATTTGATAATTCTAGAAGTTCCGACGGAGCTAGACGATACGGTGCCTTAGCAATAGGGAGAGCACCAGGAATAAGATCGATACGAAATTCCACCTGCCTGCTAGGAGGAAGTCCAGGCAGATCTTCGGGAAAAACATCAGAAAATTCACGCACAACAGGAATGTCCTGCAGTCTCTTGTCTTCGGATTCCTTGAGAGTAACATGAGCTAGAAATGCGGGATACTTCTTTCGAAGGTACCGACTGGCCTTTAAGCAAGAGACGATCCTTAGGCATCCACCCGATTTTTCGCCTTGAATAGTTAGAATTTCGCCAGAAGGTAAAGGGATACGAATAAGTTTCTCGGCGCAGATTACTTCCGCGAGATTGCTGGACAGCCAGTCCATTCCCACAACTAGATCGAAGCTTCCAAGACAAAAAGGTATAAGGTCAATACAGAACGATGTGGTGACAAGAGTAAGAGTGCAATTTCGGATGACAGACTTCACTTGTTTGGACTCCCCACTAGCAAGTTCAACAGAAAAGGCAGGGTCCAACTCGGAAATTTTTAATTTCAGTAAAGGAACCAATTTGCAAGAAACAAAGCTCCTATCAGCTCCTGTATCAAAAAGGACAGACACCCAGTTGTTGTTAAGAATAAACGTACCAGTAATAACATCGGGGTTTTGGCGTGCTTCGGCAGCTCCAATGGTAAAAGCCCTCCCGCGAGCCGGAGGGATGCTGGTGACGCGGGGGCATCGATTTCTGTAATGGTCCATAGCGCCACACTCGAAGCAGCCTCGAGCAGGGTTAGGCTGAGGGTTAGCATTCCCCACAGCCAGTTGGTTGCCAGGACTCCTGCATCGCTCCACCAGGTGCCCGAATCGTCCACAATTCGTGCACTTGCGGCACGACTCTCTAGTTGGATGATGATAAGAACATAAGTTGCACTTGGGATGAAGCCCAGTATATTCCTTTCTTGGTCTTCCCTGAGCTGTTGTGGCTGGAGCGGGGGCTATGGAGTTGATAGGCGTAGCATCAGTGATTGCAGCTAAGTTGGTCGCCTTCCGCTTCCTATTGCTCCCCTTTTTCGTCCTCCCTTCGGAGAATTTGCCCTTATCCTGATGCAGAACACCAGACTTGAGCTGTTCCCTGGTCAGACGGGCAGTGAGATCGATCGCTGCCTTAAGTGTAGTGGGGTCAACTCCAACCGCAATGCCCCTCATGGAGTCCGGAAGACCGCCGATGTATTGCTCGACAGCGCGAGAAGCGGGAGTAACCATATGGGGCACCAATAAGGAGAGTTCATGAAATCTCTCCGTGTACTTCATGTGATCCGCGCCCTTCATCGTGTGCGCCCTAAACTCAGCCTCCAGTTTCTGGATCTCGGTTCTCGGAACGAACTCCTGCGTGACTAGCTCAACATACTCAGCCCAGGGCAGGGCTAGGGCCGCGTCTCGTCCCCTGGTTCTTATCTCGTTATTCCACCACGTGAGAGCCCGTTTGTGGAACATACTCGTTGCGAATTTTACCCTGAGTTCATCCGGGCAGGAGCACATGTTGAATGAAGCTTCGACTTTCTCGAACCACTGGAGAAGACCAGCGGCTCCCTCGGTTCCACTAAAACTTGTAGGCCTAGTGTTGGTAAAAGCCTTATAGAGCTTATCGGCCTGAAGAGTGGGATTCGGTTCTGGGGCTTGTGGTGCACCCGAGGTTCCTTCTTGCCTCATGTTGTTTACCAGACCCGGAAGAACTGCTGCAATTTGCTGCGCTATGAGGGCAGCGAGGTCAGCGGGGTCAACATTGACGGATGAGCGACGAGGAGGCATTCTATTAAAAGAATAAGAATGCGCATAAGTTAAAATTGAGAATAAAGAATAACTGGATAAGGAATTGCCAAAGAGTACATCGCTACCAGATTTACAATTAATGATGCAACACATAAGCACATAGCAAGCATATAAGTGTGGGCATGTGATAGTGATGCATGAATTATCTAGAGTCAAGGGTCCTAGGTTATAGTCTAGGTCGGTTTCCTAATTCCCTATAACCATTGGCTCTGATACCAATCTGTCACACCCCGGTCGTAATTGGCGGAAAAACCGAGGCGTGGCGACGGGGTCGTGATTGATTGAGCACAATAGATTTAAAAGTCTAAATGCATAAACTTAAAACATGTCAACATTACAACAATTCAACAGGTAGCAAATTTGTTCCATTACAACGGATAATGCTAACATCAATCCTAAATGTCTTCCATCTAAGGCCTCTATCAGCTATTTGCTACTTCCTGCTTCATTTCCTGAAAACATGTAACGAAAATGTCAACTACATAAAGTAGAGGAGTGAATTCATAGGTTTAAGGAAAAAGGGATTATACACAAGCATACTAGACTAAGTTGTAGGGGTTTATGTATAGGGTGTACCATCGGCTAACCCACCACTCCTACAACTTATCCTACCATGCTTGGGTATAAAGCCCGGTTTTGAAAAGGTTTGTAAGACAAGACAAGCGCACCAGACTAGGTTGTAGGGGTTTATACATAGGGTGTACCATCGGCTAACCCTCCACTCCTACAACCTACTCTGCTAAGCTTGTTTATATTTGTAAATCCAAAGTATAAAGATAGGTCAACTAATAACGTAGTGATAAGCCCTGCACAAGCATACTGGTGTAATGATATCAAAGATATATGTATAAAGATACCAAAGAATCATATGTAACCATGTCTTGATGATAATGATGATAATGCATAATGATCACACGAGACCTGACATCAACCCACACAAGACCACACGATGCTACTTGATTTCCATGATGGTAACCCAAATCGATCACTTTGGATACCATGAGAGAATTCTAAAGCGTCCACTTTAGTATCTCTTGGATTCCTAATCGATCACTTAGGAAATCCTTCGGATTCTTAATCGAACACTTTAAGAATCCCATAGGTCACGTGTATTCTAAATCGAACACTTTAGAATCCCACATCTAGTGACGGCCTGTCTACCAATCGACCACTTGGAGACCAAACATATGCACTAGTGTGACCTATACTGCCTATGTTCACACGACCACTAGACTGCCCAATGAATGATGTGTTTTCATGATAATGTGTAACGGGCATATGACTTTGATTTCGAAACGTCCAATGTTCCCTAAGCGATCAATGATTCCCATGTTTACTCCTGAATAACTGAATAGACATACACAACTTCCGAGAAAGTTAAGGTATGAGTAACCTGCTATGATTACTTGTTTCCCCAATGTTCATTGTTTGCAAAAGATTTGCCAAGAATGTCTATGATAAAGAATGTTTGAATAAATGAGTTTTGTCAAAACGTGTACAGTTACCATGTTTCCATCCCAATGATTTGAAAAGCTTAAAAGAAAAAGGGGGCTATGAACTCACCTTGTTGGCTAAGTATGGTTGCTAGGGTGGTCGAGTGCTGCCAAACGTCGATCCTCTAAGTCTAGACAAGGACACAATAGGTTAACAACACGCTTTAAGTCTAAGAGTATAAGCCTACGCGACCTCGAGCAAAAACCAAGTTTTAAAGTTGAAAACAAGTTGATTCTGGCACATTCGGTCGAATAAGGGCAGGTTCGATCGAATCAGCTACTTGTTCGGTCGAATATGGTACTGGTTCGGTCAAAGGGGCTGGGAAGAACACGTTCAGTCGATTGAGGACTCGTTCGGTCGAGTAGGATGTACATTCGGTCGAATACAATCGTATTCGGTCAAATGTGTATTCTGATTCGGTTAGTCTGTTCGTTTGCTCACTGGTTCGACCGAATGGTCTCTTGTTCGATCGAATAGGAGATGGTTCGACCGAATGGTCTGGTTCGATTGGTCTATTCGACCGAATAGACCTATTCGACTCCTTCAAGCCGGATGACGGAGAAACCTATGGGATTTTGACGATTTTCATGATTTTTCGCCCAAAATCAATGTTTTATACATGGAAATGCTCGGAATCCATAGGGCTATTGATTCCTAACGTTTATAACAACAAAAGTATGCTTTTTGACACCAAAAATGACGATTTTTGACCAAGAACACACTTGAAACAAAAGTTGGGGTTTTTGCTCGATTCGGGGCCGGATTTGATGATAAAAACGTATGATTTTCAAGAAGATCTTACCAAAAACAACAATAAACAGATTGGTGAACTCGAATTTTGGATTGAATAACTTTCTCTCACTACTCTCTCTCTAGAATTGGGGTGCTTGGGTGTGGGTGTGGAAGAGATGAAAGAAAAATGGTGGAGTTGTTCTTGCACTACGCTTATATACTTGGTTCTATCGGGTTCGGGTTTCGGTTACCTACGGGTCAAGGATAGCTGAGTTCATAAGTTTTAACGAGCTAAAACTTTCCAGTAAAAATTTTATAAAAAAAATCATTTTTCAAGAAATCGCTTGGACTCTTTTTAAATAAAAACCTTTTATTTTTCGAAAACACAAAATTAATATTTTTCAAACGTAAAAGTTCTTTTTATGAAATAACATTTTTAGCTGAAATAAACAGATTTTCCAATGATATGGATTCCGAACTTATCGTCCAGAACCCAAAGTGTATAGTTTCCGATGATTTCTTGATTTTAGTTTACCAGTCAAATTCCAGGGCGTTACACATACAATCCAAGAAATGAAGGCAAACAGAATATGCGGCTTGGAAGGAGGAACAATTCATCTTCCCAAAAGTAAAAGGAGGGGCAAACAATAAAGAGCCTTTAGTGATTACAGCCGTATTCGGTCACTACCGGACACCGCGTTTTTTCATCGACGCAGGGGCAACATCCAACATCATGTACCGCCAGTGTTTCAACTTACTAGAAGACAAAGACAGGCAGCGATTAACGCCAGTTAATGCTCCGATCGCGGGTTTCAATCAAAGTGTTGAATACCCGCTAGGACAGCTGACATTCCCGGTTGAACTAAGTGATGGAGTCCACTCACGAATGGAAGACGTAGACTTCCTAGTGATGGAAACGCCTCACCCACATTATGATATAATCCTGGGAAGGAAAGCAATCGGTGACTTTAATGCTAACCCCTCAATAGCTCATGGAATATTGAGAGTACCAACTCCAACGGGGATAGCAATGATCCACGCCAAAAAAGAGTGCAACATGGCGGAAAGGAAAACACCAAAAATGCAAAAATCTAGCAAAGAAAGAGAAGTGGAAAAATGGGTGCACAACAAAGAATTCCCAGAACAAAGCATAACTATTGGACCAACTATCTCCGAAGAGGCGCGGGCGACACTGAAAAGGTTGCTAATCAAGAGCGTCGATGTCTTCGCGTGGACCCCGGAAGACATGACAGGGGTCCCAAGAAGCACAGCGGAACACGAATTAAAGGTCAATTCAGCTTTCGTCCCGGTGGTACAAAAAAGAAGAAAGATGGGGCCAGACCAAGCAAAAGCCTGCGATGAACAAGTCTAACAACTAGTGGATGCGGGCATAATCCGCGAAATCCAATACCAAACATGGATAGCCAATCCAGTGATGGTACCCAAGGCAAACGGCCAATGGCGCATGTGTATCGACTTCAAAGATCTCAACAAAGCATGCCCAAAAGATTGCTACCCGTTGCCAGAAATCGACCTTAAGGTGGACGCACTGGTACCCTTTCAGTTCAATGTTTTTTTGGCACATATAAAGGGTACCATTAGATCCACATGGCGGTAAAAGACCAGGACAAAACGGCGTTCAGAACGAGCAGCGGAACACATTGTTATAAGATGATGCCATTTGGCCTCAAGAACGCCAGGTCTACATACCAGAGGTTGATGGACAGAGAGTTCAAGTCTCAAATCGGGAGAAATTAGAAGTCTACATGGATGACTTGGTCATCAAAAGCAAGACGGAGGCAACAATGTTGAAAGACATTGAAGAAACCTTCAAAACATTAAGGTTCATTAGCATGAAGCTCAATCCGGGAAAATGTTCCTTCGGAATGGAGGAAGGAAAATTTTTGGGAGTAATCGTAACAAATGGCGGCTTCAAAGCCAACCCAGAAAAGCTAGAAGCTGTGTTAAAGATGCCCTCATCAAAATCTGTTAAGCAAGTACAAACACTCAACGGCCGATTAGTTGCGCTGAACAGATTTTTGTCAAGTCACGCAGAAAGATCTTTTAAGTTTGTTTCAACCTTGAGGAACTGCCTCAAGAAATCTCAATTTCGGTGGACAGAAGAGGCAGAAACAGCATTTCAGGAAATCAAGTCGCACTTAGCGGAACTACCAACGCTAACAGCCCCTAAAGCTGGAGAGCCATTGATAGTGTACCGAGCAGCGTCAGAAAGAACACTCAGCGCTGTCCAGATGGTGGAAAGAAATGGCGTTCAAACGCCCATTTATTACATAAGCCGCACCCTTGCAGACGCGGAAACAAGGTACTCCACCTTGGAAAAGCTAGTCTTATTCTTGGTTCAGACAGCGCGGAGTTTACGAAGATACTTTCAGGGCCACCCAATACATGTTCTCACCAACTTTCGCTTACAAAATGTACTGAGCAAGCCATAATTGTCTGGGAGGCTTGAAAAATGGGCGATAGAATTGGTAGAACACGCCATCGAATATAAATCCAGGCCAGCGATCAAAAGCCAGGTTTTGGCTGATTTCATCGTGGAAATTCCTCAAGAAAAAGAAGAAGAATTCCGAAGAGAGATCGAACCCCCTGTTGATCAACGAAAAGATGAAGTTTGGAAGTTGTTCACAGATGGAGGTTCTAATAGGTGCAGGCGCGGGCCAAAGAATAACTAACCCGGAAGGACAACACTTCACGTATGCGATTCGCCTAGAATTCAAAAGCACAAACAATGAGGCGGAGTACGAAGCGTTGTTGGCAGTGTTAAGAATCGCCAAAAAATTAGGAGCTTGCCGCTTAGAGGCACACGTAGATTCAATGCTGGTGACAAACCAGATTGAAGGATCATACGATGCAAAAGATGACAAGATGGCGTCATACTTGGCACAAGCTAAAGTGCTAATGGAAGCCTTCGCTACATGCAAGGTGAAACACAACAAGAGCAGCGAGAACAAACAAGCAGACGCCTTAAGCAAATTGGCGTCAGTTGGTTTCGAACATCTCACAAAAGACGTCCGCATCGAAGTACTGGCAACACCTTCAACAATGAACAAAGAAGTTTTCGTGTGTTCAACGGCAGAAAAAAGTTGGATGACACCAATCATTAACTACCTCGCGAGAGGTATTTTTGCCAGAAAAGAAAGCGGACGCCCGAAAGATTCGCCACAAAGCCTTGAATTACACAATCCAAGATGACATCCTGTACAGGCGATCGTACTTAGGGTCGCTTCTCAGATGTGTAAATCCACAAGACACAAATTATCCGTTGAGAGAAATTCACGAAGGAATATGTGGCGTGCATGCAGGTCCGAGAATGGTGGTCGCCAAAATCATGAATACAGGATACTATTGGCCAGGCATGCATGTGGACGCAGAAAAAGAGTTAAGGCGATGCAGCGCCTGTCAACGCCATGCACCAAATACCTTGCGCCCAAAAAATGCCATGATCCCAGTAACAGCCTCTTGGCCATTCCAGAAATGTGCAATTGATATAACGGGACCATTTCTATATGCGCCATGGCGGGTGAAGTTTCTCATGGTGGCAATCGATTACTTCACAAAATGGGTTGAAGCAAAGCCGGTAGCAACAATCAACGCAGCCAGCATTAAAAAGTTCATATGGGAGTTCATCATCTGTCGTTTTGGACTACCCATGAATCTGGTCAGCAACAATGGAACACAATTTGCTGATCAACATATCCAACGATGGTTAAAAGAGCTCAATATCACACAAACGTTTACTTCTGTCGCTCATCCACAAGGAAATGGTGAAGTAGAGCGCGCCAACAGAACCATTGTGAGCGGAATCAAGAAAAGGTTGGTAAATCACAAGTCAGGATGGGTTGATAAACTACCCCACGTCCTATGGGCCATACGAACCCAAAGAAATACAAGCAACGCGGAAACACCGTTCAGCCTAACGTATGGTACCGAAACAATGATTCCCGCAAAAATTGGCGTCCCATCACCAAGGGTCACATTGCAAAACGACAACGAGGCAGAAAGGCGCCTGGACCTAATGCTCCTGGAAGAGCGTCGAGTGTTGGCCGCAATCAGAGAACAAAATTACAAACGCCAACTACAAAAATATTACGACGCAAAAGTAAAAGTTTGTGAGTTCAATGCCGGAGATTACGTCCTTCGCAACAATGAGGCATCAAGAGCGCACGCGCAAGGCAAGTTAGCGCCTACATGGGAAGGCCCTTATCAAATTAAAAAAGTATTGGGAAAAGGTGCCTATGTCCTGATGCAACTCGATGGCTCACCAATTCCTAGAACGTGGAATGCAGCGCAATTGCGAAGATTTTATATGTAAATCGATTCCAAAGTTGTAAACACAGGCCAAGGGTCAAACAAATTTGAATGGAAACGATACTCTGCATTTCACAAAAGGAAAATTTCATTGCATTTATATACAAATAATTACAAGCGAGTACCAACACCTGCGAAACAAAATAAAATTACAACTATACAACAGAGATAGCCTAGTCGATGTCATTAACGCTGTTTCCTGACTGGTCAATAGCAGCCGCACTATCTCCTCGGTCACCACTAGATGTGGCGGAAGGACCAGCCAAAGAAGGCTCTAGCAGCATCCTTAACAGTTGCACGCCATTTTCTTCCTTAGCGTACCCAACAACCGCCGAAAGAATGGGAAACGTAAGAGCATCATATTCCTCCTCACGACGGCATACTCCGCTTCCACATCAATAGCTTACAGGACGTAAGCTTCAGAAGGAAGATTATCACGCAGATGCGTCACCGCATCCTGAAAGCCGATCTTGTGACCAAGTTGCCGGGAAGCAGTAACAAGGGCTCCAACACACCGCGTTAAGTCATCATCGGTGATGATGCGTTGGGCAACCTACATAATAAAGACGTCAATAAAATGCAAGTAAAGGTATAAACGTATTTATAGCATACCTTGCAAATGGCGTGTTTCAACAGCCAGTCACGGTCAGCAGCGGCAGCGATACATTCAGTAGATAAAGCTTTAATGGTCTCCTCATTGGAGACCAATGTGTCAGCCACTTTGCCCGCATCCGCCTTCCTTGACTCAGATTCTGCCTCCAACTCTTTAATACGCTTGCGAAAAACAGCGTTTTCACTCCCGAGTTTGGCGAAAGCCTGTTTGGCAGAAAGAGCACGACCGCGTGCATCCGCAAGATCAGCATTAGACTTCTTGCAGGCAGCCTCAAACTCCTTATAACGAGCAACCCGCTCACGGACAGATTCCACAAAATCTGCCTCAACCTTCGCCAATTTTTCTTCAGCATCAATCAGAGCTTGGCGATGCTCCGACGACTCTTTACCCGCCTTCCAGGTGGCAGCCTCAGCATCTTTCACCAACTACTCCATCTCTCTCGTCCGGGCACTTGCATCTATCTTCTCCTCATGAATAGCACGGTTCTCGCGCAACAATTCCGCGAAACTAGAGAAAGCCTGGACTTGTTGAAAAGCAGCATCAGAATACAAACTATTCCGAGACTGGATTTTGCGAGCAATGCGCTCGCCAAGAGGAACAACATGTTTCAAAAATTCTGTACAGGTGGCTGGGTCTTCAAAATTGGCGCCCCAAGTAACCTTCCATCATGGGCGAAAAACATGATTCGCCTCCATAGAATCACGGGGATCCATATCTACATTCAACACCCCGCTGACGGGTGGTCCATGGGACAACCCTTAATTGATTTAAAGCCGTAATTATCATGTTTTGTATTGGTTTATTTGGTGGAATTAGATGACTACGGTATTATTGATGAATTGTAGTTACAAAGGAGATTCCGGAACGAGTATGGTATATAACGAAGAAACCCAAGGAACCGGAGATGCAAAAGAAGTCAAAATAAGTGAAAGCAAGGGTGCATGGCTGGTGTCCACCGTGACCCACGGTTTACACCGTGGGCCACGGTCCAAAGAAGATCAACTAGACAGAGGCCACCGTACCGTGGCACTCTGTCTCACCGTGAAGACCACCGTGACCCACGGTTCAACCGTGGGCCACGGTCCAACATTTTCTAGAAGTCCACCGTGACCCACGGTGTAGACCGTGGGCCACGGTTCATGTCGTAACTGCCGATTTATTTTGCTTTATTACTCGTTTTTTGGCTGGCTTTTGAGTTATCTTTCATTCTAAACAAGCAAGAGACGAATTTTGGAGATTGAGAACAAGACTTTGGTGATTGTAATCAATCATTTGGGTTTATTATTCATTCGATTTCTTAATGGATGTGATGTTTAATCAAACTATGAGTGGCTAATCATCTTTATGTTCTCTCCCGAATTGTAAGGTTTTCAATTGGATTACTTGTTATTCGCTTATGATATTTGTGGGATAATCTTTTGATCTTATGAATATATTGCTATGGTGATTGTGAGTTGTATTGTAATTGTTAGTATGATTTGAATTCGTGTTCTTGACTATCCGTTCTTGGTGCCATAGGCAATCGAGATTTAGTAGAAGAGAATTAGGGTTAGCAATACTAAACTGATTCTTGAGTGACAACCTTGCATTTTTGTAATCCAAGTACTTAGTCCTCTTTTATCACAATTAACTGCATTTTCACAAAACTATATTCGTGTAGTTCATTCCACAAATAAGCGTTAACTTGATTAACATTGGAAACATGAAATCGGGAGAGAGCATTGTTTCTTATATTGTTTAAAACTCGTTTATTGTTTTAGTTATTTTTGTTAATCAAAACCAAACAACCAAATTACTTGAGTTTATTTTCTGCATTTAGTTTAATTTAGATAAATAACAAAACTACTTGGTAACATTATTTCCACAAACTCCCTGTGTTCGATACCCGCTTACCGCTATCTAAATAGTTGTATTCAGTTTATTTTTGAGTGAGTCATCGACCTCACGTCAAATTTTAGCGCCGTTGCCGGGGAGTAGTGCGCAACGTGTGTTAGTTAGTAGTTTTTGTTTGTTATTTTCGGTTTTACGCTGGTTGTGTTAGTGTGCAGGTACCTACAGGTGTATGCATACTAGAAGATCTAACAGGTTATCACCGCTAGTTATTGATCCCGAGATTGACAAAACACTTCGAAGAAACCGAGTCTTACTTAGGGAGAATAAGTTTCTTGGTTCTCCAACAACATTAAACAACATGGATTCACCAGTTCCCACTTCGGGTCAACCAGTCCCGATTACACCTCCACCAATCACTACTAATATACAAACATCATCAAGTGAACTTCAACCACCACCTACAACTGAACCCATCAATGCTCAATTCACCTATGCAACATCATCCACATTGCTACCTATTACCAACCTTTTTCCCACCTTTGGTGTGTCATCATCATCTCAACAATATCAACCACCACCACCCTTTCAACAATCACAATCAAACTACCAATACCAACCCGAACAGTTTATGCAACATTCAAGATCACAAGGTGAGGGATATGGATATAGGTTTGACAATGAATTCGAGGGGTATGAAGTGGAAGGTTACTACATGGGAGGTGATGGAAGTCAAAGGGTAAATCCGGGAAATTTGGTCTATGGTCAATGGCAACATCCAGAATCGGTGCAAGGGTTTAATAGACAAACACCATCGGTTGTTCAACAACCGCCTCAACAACAACTGGTAATTATCCAACAAAACGTGCAACCACCACCGATTCAACAACAAGCTCAACAACAACCACCGGTTGTTGTTCATCAATAGGTTCAACCGCCACCAATTATCCAACAACCGCAAGGGCAACCTCAAGATCCACAATTTCAACAACCAATGCCCCAAACACAGTTTCAACAACAGTTTGTGCAGCCAAGGCCCGTTTATAGACCAATGGGTCAACCAAGAGTACCAATGGGGGTACCAAGAAGACACATAAGAGAGATGGCTAGGGGGATTGAAGCCCATTTCAGACCCACAATTACTAATAATCCGTCTCCAGTGGTCATCCCTCTCAATAATCAAGGGAGGACATTTGAAGTAAGAACCAATTCCCTTCAAAGTCTTCCGAAGTATAAAGGTCTAGCAACGGAGGAACCTTACTTTCACTTGGAGGCATATGACTCCATTTGCAACACAATTGGGGGTCAAGGTTTTACATCGGATGATGTGAAGTTGGTTCTATTACAGTTCTCATTGGAAGACAAGGCAAATAGATGGTTTTATACTTTGCCTTCCGCGTCTGTTTATACTTGGGCCGAAATGCAACAAAGATTTTTAGAAGAATTTTACACGTCCCAAAAGACCAATGATGCGAGAAGAAGTTTAAGAACCTTCCAACAACAATCGGGGGAAATGTTTCATGAAGCATTCGAGAGGTTCAATATGATGATCAAGAATTGTCCTCATCACGGTATTGCTTTATGGGAGTTGTTGAATGTGTTTCATGAAGGGTTGAGTATGGAGGATGAACGGGATTTACGGTCGATCACAAATGGTGCATTTGTTACTAATTATGAACAAGACGATTGGGCATATTTGGAACAAATGGCAGTTACATCAAAGAGGAAGGCCCAAACCGGAAGAAGAACAAGGCCGGCGATTGGTAGACCGCAAGTGCAAGCTGTGGAAGAAGGAAATGTACAAACCACTAATCAAGTAATCGATGTTTGTACAAATTGCAACGAGTTGGGTCATGCAACGGAGCTGTGTGGGGTAGGTCAAGCACCGGTGGAAGAGGTGAATGCACTTCAAGGGGGGAGGTGGTAGGAATTACATCATGAACTCCAACACCTACCACCCCGGGTTAAGAAATCACCCGAATTTTCGTTATGGAATTCCGGCCACTCAATATAACCTGGATTTTCAAGGAAGTCAGAGTAATTATGTCCCTCGCCAAAAATATAATAACCAAGGTAATTATTATGGCGGGAATAATCAAGGATTTCAAGGTCAAGGGGGTGGCGGTCAAAGCGGGTCAACGGGTCAAAGTTCATCGAGTGGTAATGAAGTTATGGACATGTTAAAGTTGATGCAACAAGACATGCAACGAAGAAATCAACTTGATGAGGTTAGAATGCAAAAGGATGAAGTTAGAGATAAGGCCATCCAATCTTTGACCACACAAATGGGTCAATTGACAAGCGACATAAAGGTAAATCCTTCTCATAACTCTTCTCGTAATGTTCCTATTAACCACGTTAGTGTTTTAAGAAGTGGTAAAGAATATAAAAAAGATTTATCACTGGGTGTGGTTGATGGGGAAGTTGAGGATATTACGTGTAGGTAATGAAAGTGATGATGAAATTGTAACTAATAAACCTACTAAACATGTCACTTTTGAAAAACCGTTACAAACTCCGGGTCAAAGTTCAAATTTAAACGATAAAAATAAGGAAGTGGAACCAAATGCGGTTCCATTTCCTTTGGCTTTACTTGACCCGGGTAAGAAAAACATCAGTTCTAGAAGGGGTCCTCAAAAAGAAGATATGTGGGAAGTTTTTAAGCAAGTAAAGGTAAATTTACCTTTACTTGAGGCAATAAAACAAGTGAACGCGTATGATAAGTTTTTAAAAGATCTATGCACTCAAAAGAGGCAACAAAAAGTGCCTAAACGAGTGGATTTAACTGGGTGGGTAAGTGCGGTTTTAAAAGGAGATCTTCCTCCTAAGCTTCAAGATCCGGGAACGCCCTTAATTAATATTCAAGTAGGCGATTTTCAAATGTCAAGGGCGTTACTAGATCTTGGGGCCGGAGTAAGCATTCTCCCGGGGGGTTTATATGACCAATATGACTTTGGTCCTTTAAAACGTGTTGAGACCAAGGTTGTATTGGCGGATTTGTCTCATAAATTTCCGCGTGGAATCGTGCGAGATGTTATTGTGAAAGTGGAGGATTTTTACTATTATGTGGACTTTTTGGTGTTAGACTATTCTTCGGGTGACCCAAGTCAACAACAAAATGTTATCTTAGGTCGACCATTTTTGAACACTGCTCATGCAATCATTGATTGCAGATTTGGTACCGTTGACATGGCGTTTGGTGATCGTAAAATGCGCCTTAATGTTTTTTCAAACGTTTCTAATTCTTTGAGTGGTGAAGAATGTTTTATGGCAGATTTGGTGGACCATTGTATTCCTCATGAATATGATGAAGATTGTGTAGAAGCTTGTATTTGTGATGATTCTGAACAGGTACACGTCTGTGCTTTGAGGATGGAAGAACAAAAACAGGATATCTTAGCTATGCAAGAGGGAAGGCCACCATGGACACATCAATTTGAGAATTTGCCAACGGAGATCAATTCGGACACAAAGCCGTCTTTGGAGTGTCCACCAAAGGTTGAATTGAAGGAACTCCCAAGTCACTTGAAGTATGCATTTTTATGGGAGAATGAAACTCTTACGGTTATCATTGCTTCTAACTTGGAGGAAGAACAAGAGAGGGCGTTGGTAAAAGTGTTGGGAGCACATAAGGCTGCTATTGGATGGACGTTGGCAGATCTAAAGGGTATTAGTCCTTCCATTGTTATGCATAAAATAATTACTGATGAGGAGGCTAAACCCACATGGGAGACTCAAAGACGGTTGAACCCGAATTTGCGGTAAGTGGTGAAAAAGGAGGTTATCAAATGGTTGGATGCGGGGATCATTTATCCCATTTTAGACAGTGCATGGGTGAGCCCGACACAGGTAGTGCCCAAGAAAGCCGACATCCAGGTAATAAAAGGTGATAATGGTGAACAAATCTCCACCCGACCGGTAACCAGGTGGCGAGTGTGCATCGATTATCAAAAATTAAATAATGCAACCTCAAAAGACCATTTTCCACTACCATTCATTGATCAAATAGTTGAAAAACTTTCGGGTCAAAAATATTATTGTTTTTAGGATAGATATTCGGGTTACAATCAAATTGCAATTTATCCCGATGACCAACATAAGACCATCTTCACGTGTCCATATGGTACTTTTGCCTTTAGGCGAATGCCATTTGGATTGTGTAATGCCCCGGCTACTTTTCAAAGATGCATGATGAGCATTTTTTCTGACATGGTCGGGGAATCACTTGAAGTTTTTATGGACGATTTTTCTATTTTTGGCTCAACATTCGAGTCGTGTCTCGTTGATTAAGAAAAAGTTTTAAAACGATGTGTTGAGACAAACCTGGTGTTGAGTTGGGAAAAAAGTCATTTCATGGTGCAAGAGGGCATTGTGTTGGGTCATGTGGTTTCAAGTAGGGGAATGGAAGTTGACCAAGCTAAAATAAAAGTAATTTCATCTTTACCACCCCCAAAAAATGTTAAAGGGGTGAGATCGTTTTTGTGACATGCCGGATTTTATAGGAGATTCATTAAAGGTTTTAGTGCAATTTCAAAACCTTTATGTAATCTCTTATTGAAGGATGTCCCCTTTGAGTTTACTGATGAATGTTTGCAAGCTTTTGACAGTTTGAAGGAGAAGTTGGTACAAGCACCCATTCTACAATCACCGGATTGGTCAAGCCCGTTTGAGATCATGTGTGATGCTAGTGATAGCACGGTTGGAGCGGTATTGGGTCAACGAGTAGAGAAGAAGCCGGTGGTAATATACTATGCAAGCAAAACTTTATCCGAGGCGCAATTAAATTACACCACTACCGAAAAAGAGTTACTTGCGGTGGTGTACGCCTTGGATAAATTTCGGTCATATATTTTGGGAAGTAAAGTTGTGGTGTACTCGGATCATAGTGCGGTCAGGTATTTGATGGAAAAGAAAGACGTGAAACCGCGTTTGATTCGATGGGTGTTATTGTTGCAGGAATTCGATCTTGAAATCCGGGACAAGAAAGGTTTTGAGAATGTAGTGGCGGATCACCTGTCTCGGATTCCACTTGAATGTGTCGATAACCCGATGGAGATAAACGAACGGTTTCCCGACGAACAATTGTTAGCCGTGTCGACTACACCATGGTATGCCCACTTTGTGAATTATTTAGCAACGGGGTCTATTCCAAGTCATTGGGTGAAGAAAAGAAGACAACGATTCATGGCCCAAGTGAAACAATATATTTGGGATGAACCGGACTTGTTCAAAATTGGTTCGGATCAAATGATAAGGAGGTGTATTCCCGATTCTAAGGTACGTGAGATTTTGACTCATGCACATGCATCGGTGTGTGGAGGTCATTTTAGCGGTCAAAAGACGGGTTACCGGGTGCTCCAATGTGGGTTTTATTGGCCCACAATTTTTAAAGATGCAAGTGAGTATGCCCGACATTGTTTGAATTGCCAAAAGTTGGGTAGTATCTCGAAACGGGATGAAATGCCATTGCAACCGATTTTGGTGTTAGAGATTTTCGATGTATGGGGAATCGACTTTATGGGCCCGTTTCCAAACTCGAATGAATTTTTGTATATTTTGGTTGCGGTCGATTACGTGTCCAAGTGGGTAGAAGCGGTAGCAACAAGAACTAATGACCATTCGGTAGTTTGTAAATTCGTTCAATCAAACATCTTTGCTCGGTTTGGCATCCCGCGGGTTATTATAAGTGATGGCGGGTCACATTTCAAGAATTTCAACTTTGGGAAGCTTTTAAAAAGGTACAATGTGAATCACCGAATCGCTACTCCTTATCATCCACAAACAAGTGGACAAGTTGAAGTGTCCAATCGCCAAATCAAAGAAATCTTAATGAAGACGGTGCGGGTCGATAGGAAGGATTGGTCTTCTAAGCTGAATGATGCATTGTGGGCGTATCGGACCGCCTACAAAACTCCTATTGGCACAACTCCTTATCAGTTAGTTTATGGAAAAGGGTGTCACTTACCAATGGAGTTGGCACATAGGGCGTTTTGGGCGATTAAGAACGTTAATGCGGATTATAAGGTAGCGGGTGAATTGAGAAAGTTGAAATTGAATGAGATCGAGGAAATACGGGATGAAGCATATGAATGTGCTTCCGCATACAAAGACAAACTAAAGAAAATCCATGATGCAAAGTTGAGAAAACGGATTTTTGAAGTGGGTCAAAAGGTGTGGTTGTATAATTCACGGCTAAAGTTATTTCCGGGTAAGTTAAAGAGCAAATGGATGGGCCCATATGTCATCCCGAAAGTGGGGCAATTTGGTGATGTAGAGATAGAAGATGTCCAAGAACAAACGAAACAAGTGGTGAACGGTTAAAGGCTTAAACCTTACTTGGATGGAAAGGACATCAATATGCTCGATGTGGACCGGGTGAGTTACTTGTTACGCTCACCGGATGAGGAAACGAATTAAGAGGCCAAGGTATGTTGTATATTTTAGTTTAGGTTAATTTAGTTCTTATTTAAAATAAGTTTTAAAATTACCTTCCTCGCTTTGGAGTTGTCCAAACTAAGTGTGGGAAAGTCTTCGTGATTTTTATACCGTGTTGAGGATAACTCGGGTTTTTCATGGGGGGTAGGGTAATTTTATTTTTAATTCATTTTAATTTGGTAAATATGTTTTTTTAATATTGTTGGTTATTTTGGTCCCTTAAAAAAATTAAAACAGTGAACCGTGGACCACGGTTGGAACCGTGGCCCACGGTGGGAAACGTGAGACACGGTGGTAGCCCGGGACACGGTACGGTGCAGTCTGTTAATTTTGACATAACTCAACCGTAACCCACGGTCCCAACCGTGGGCCACGGTCCGATCAGGACTGCACTTGGGGGCCGGGTTTTGGTGTTAATAAACAATAAAAAATCATTTTTTACATCAATTCTTAACCACACAAATCACCTAACACTATTATTTACTTCAACTCTCATCTTCTTCTTCCCAAAACCTTTATTCACAAATCCTAACTTCCAACTTAAAACCTTCATAACTTCCTCATATCTTCATCAAATCAACCGATTTTTGGGTCTAAATTGGCTAGAATTTCACAAGGATTTCGATTATACCATTGAAATTGAAAGAATCCTTTGTTTTGTTGATCGATTTTGGACATAGAGAGTCCGAAAATTTCCGAAATATTTAGGGGTTTTTTGTTTAGTTTGAAGCTTTCTTCATCTACATATTAAACAACACAAAGGTATGGAATCTCTTTTCATTATTGATGATACATTGTATTGAAGTTGTAAGTTTGTTATGATTGTTTATATGTACCCACTTGCTTGTTTGAGTAATGAGTATGATGATTATATGGTATGGTTGTGGATAGTAGATAATTGTTGCAACATATGTTTGTTATATTGATTAATTAGAAAATTATTTGTTGAAGCAAGTGTTGAAATTTTTGGTCAATTGATTAACAAGTGATTATCCACAACCATAGTAACAAGCAAGTGTGGGGAAGTTTATGTTGACTTAAAATTGGTTTGTTTGTTGTGTATAGATGGGTAGGACTGCGGATAAGGGTAAGTCAAAGGCATCATCTTCAAGTGGGCTAGCAGCCCAAATAAAGAGACAAAGGATGCAGGAAGAGCAAGCATACGTGCAAGTACAAACGGTAAAACCCACGTGGAAAGGTGGGGGATTGTCAAAGTACCCATTGGAATGGCAAGCAGAGCTATTTGTTGACAAAATGGCTACGTTGAATAAAAGAATTGATGGATATATGTGTGAGAAGGAGGTAAACGATCCAGGTTTTGAGGTGTTTGGGATAGTTGACAAGTTTGAAGCTTTGGGTTGGGAAGCAGTGTTAAAGTGTTATGATAACGAGATTAACTCGTTGTATGATAGAATTGAAGAATGGGTGTCCACATTGAGATGTCCTCCCTACAAGAAGGGGCACGATATGAAGATAATTGGGACGGTAGGAGGTCAACAAGTGGTGATGTCATTTGACTCATTTAATCAGATCGCACTTTTTGACACTAAGCCAAGCAAATCATATGTATACCCCTCTGCCAAAGACTTATTTGATTGCCCCGACAAGCACCCCCAATGGTACAACATGTTAGAAAAGGTGATTAAAACAAGAACAGGTTTCGGTGATCAGATTTTGAGGAAAGATTTGAAGATCGAGGCAAAATTATTGATGTCTATCTGCTTGCACAACGTGATGCCTCATCGGGGGGACATTTCGGTAGTAAGGAACAGTGATATTCCTGTTTTGTATGCATTGATGTGTGGAAAGCCCCTTATTTCTTACCGATATCTTGTCATGCAAAATATTTGGATCAGCCGAGAGAGCAATAAGCGGAAGTTAATTCCTCATTGTTGACTGATCACAACATTGTTAAAGAATCACGGTGTGATAACTGACGAGTCGGTGGGAATGACCAAAGTGTTGAATGAGTTTACATTGTCGGATTTGCCGGGTTGTGAGTACACGCAAACTGATAGGCACTATGTTCTTGTGTATGATAAGGTGAGATGGAGAGTAGTAAGAGAGGATGTTGAAGAGGAGGAGAATGAGGAGAGAGAACAGGTGGAAGAGATAGGTGAGCCCGATTACATGGATGTGGGCGGTGGTAGTAGTTCCCAACACGGGGGTTGGGATTATTCAGAAGGTTATAATTATTATGGTAGCAATTGGGCCCATGAGGGGTCCATGAATGAGGTGGTGGAGAGGCATAGGCCATCCATGTATGAGAATTGGTCTGATGAGTCACGTTCACTATTCGATCATCAGACTTTTATAGGGGCCTACGCTGAACGGGCCGCAAAGGAGAGGCACGACCGGTTGGAAATGTGGAACCATGCCAATGCATATGGGCGGGAACAAGAGATGCACATGAGGTATTTGGATGATCGTAATCGGAGGATGCATGATCATTGGCATGCAGGTGAACCGATCGCGTCGGATCCACAAATGGTAGATTACACGACTCTACCCCCGTATGATGGTTCGGTACGATATCCCGAACCACCACTTCATCATTCGATGTGGGTCAACCCGATGCAATCAATGGCACCACCACCACCACCAAAAGAAGGAAGCAGCGGCGGCGATGGGGCGTTTAACTTCGGCCAGCTCTCGGATTTTATGACATCTATCTTCGGGCCGGTCCACCCGCCTTATAACTGATCGAGCCGCTTGATGCCAGGTGAACATTGTTCTGTATATTATTGTATAGTTGTTATTTTGTTTGTGTGTCTTTTTGTGTTTTTGGGCGGATGGGTGGCGGATAAAATACTTTTGATTAAGTATTATGGGAATATGTTGGAATGAAGGTGGTGTTTAGCAAGTGGGTTGCTTTATTTTTCTTAAAACCGTACATTGGGGACAATGTATCCCAAGTGTGGGTATGAGGAAAAAATTTTCGTTTGTTTTGTTTGTTTTGAAAAAATCGAAAAAAAAATAAATAAATAAAAATTAAAAAAATCAGAAAAATAAACAAAAATTTTAAAAATGTTTTAATGAAACCGGAAAGCGGTAAGATGGCGGGGTGAAGTTTTGGGTCCCTTTTCATGGTCACAATTCCTTAAGTAACATGTGCCTAGTTGTTTAAAAAAAGGGGGGGGGGGGAATTAAAATGGACCGTTTAGATGGGGATAATGAGTCATGGGGACGGGTACACATGTTTCATATCGGCAGCCTAATTCCTCTGGTACGTGTGTGAGATTTGCTTTATATATAATACACATATAATATATAGTATATACACATGTCATATGAGTGCCATTATAGAGAGTAACCGGTATGCACATGATATCTAGAACTTGGTTTTCTCATGCATTTCGAGATCTTAATACCACCACCTGTATGGAGAAATAGGACTTTAGAAAACCCATTTTATATTGGGCTTACAAAAAAAAAAAAACTCCCTACCCTACATTATCCTTAGGAGCCAATTGTTGCCTATCCCATTTTTCTTTGTTCTTTTTAACCCACATTACAAACCGTATTAGCCTTGGCCTTTTGTTTTAACCCTGTGGATGAAACCCGGTATGTTATGAGTTGTATATAAGTTGTTTGTCGAGCATAGTACACAATGTACGTATGTCTTGGGTCAGTTGTTTGTATATATTGATGTTAGTATTTGATCATAAAAAAAAGTTGGAAAATCAAAGAAAAGCTCAAAAAGAGTCGATGTTTGAGTTTGTGTCGTTTGTAAATAATTGTGAGTGAGTGGTCTGTTTGTTGAATAAATTGGGTTTCATCCACCATAAGTCACTAAATAAATCCGCTTCCACACCTTAACCTAAGCCACAACAAAACCCTTAGTTCTATTCTCTATGCAACCTGTGGGTAATGGGTGGAGATATGACTTGCTTCCAAGCTTATTATATTGTGTTCATACTTGGTATTGAGGGCAGAAAGATACTAGCACATTTTATGTTGGTCCATATATTAAACAGAGAGGAGAGATGTTATATTATGAGGGGTGTGATCATGTGTGCCCTAACCGGAAACAAAGTACACTCGTTGGGCGGTTCCATAGTTTTATATTGTAACATCAAATCATTTGGTGGGTTATCAACTTTGAACTAGTGCACCCAATAAAAACTAGGGAATAGGGTATGACTTGGGACCTTGACCGAACCGGATTTGTGGTAAGATTGGTGGATACAAGTTGAATGAAATAAAAAGTTTGTGTCAAGATGTTGCTTGAGGGCAAGCAACGATTAAGTGTGAGAATGTGACGGGTGGTCCATGGGACAAACCTTAATTGATTTAAAGCCGTAATTATCATGTTTTATATTGGTTTATTTGGTGGAATTAGATGACTACGGTATTATTGATGAATTGTAGGTACAAAGGAGATTCCAGAGCGAGTATGGTGTATAACGAAGAAACCCAAGGAACCGGAGATGCAAAAGAAGTCAAAAATAAGTGAAAGCAAGGGTTCATGGCTGGTGTCCACCGTGACCCACGGTTTACACCGTGGGCCACGGTCCAAAGAAGATCAACTAGACAGAGGCCACCGTACCGTGGCACTCTGTCTCACCGTGAAGACCACCGTGACCCACGGTTCAACCGTGGGCCACGGTCCAGCATTTTCTAGAAGTCCACCGTGACCCATGGTGTAGACCGTGGGCCACGGTTCATGTCGTAACTGCCGATTTATTTTGCTTTATTACTCGTTTTTTGGCTGGCTTTTGAGTTATCTTTCATTCTAAACAAGCAAGAGACGAATTTTGGAGATTGAGAACAAGACTTTGGTGATTGTATTCAATCATTTGGGTTTATTATTCATTCGATTTCTTAATGGATGTGATGTTTAATCAAACTATGAGTGGCTAATCATCTTTATGTTCTCTCCCGAATTGTAAGGTTTTCAATTGGATTACTTGTTATTCGCTTATGTTATTTGTGGGATAATATCTTGATCTTATGAATATATTGCTATGGTGATTGTGAGCTGTATTGTAATTGTTAGTATGATTTGAATTCGTGTTCTTGACTATCCATTCTTGGTGCCATAGGCAATCGAGATTTAGTAGAAGAGAATTAGGGTTAGCAATACTAAACTGATTCTTGAGTGACAACCTTGCGTTTTTGTAATCCAAGTACTTAGTCCTATTTTATCACAATTAACTGCATTTTCACAAAACTATATTCGTGTAGTTCATTCCACAAATAAGCATTAACTTGATTAACATTGGAAACTTGAAATCGGGAGACAGCATTGTTTCTTATATTGTTTAAAACTCGTTTATTGTTTTAGTTATTTTTGTTAATCAAAACCAAACAACCAAAATACTTGAGTTTATTTTCTGCATTTAGTTTAATTTAGATAAATAACAAAACTACTTGGTAACATTATTTCCACAAACTCCCTGTGTTCGATACCCGCTTACCGCTATCTAACTAATTGTATTCGGTTTATTTTTGAGTGAGTCATCGACCTCACGTCACCCGCCACTCAAACCGCCACTAAACCCGCCACTGTTGCCGCCGCGGAAGTCAGAAAATTTACCTTGCACCATCGCACCGATGGTAACAGGTGGCGGCGGCATGACTTCATCACCATCAAGAATGTAATCCTTGTCTGGTGAGGACTGTCTTGACTTCATGAGATCGGTAAAAGAAATACCCGCCGAGTCAAGACCAACCTTAGGCGATTCGTCCACAATCGCCTTCATCAGTCCAGCAGACGACATTGGCTGAGAGACGACCAGAATAGAAGATTTCGTCGACGCACGTACAGTCGTCACAATGGTTTCGGCCTCAGACGGGCCAACCACACCCGTCATCATTGGCAAACTTAGCATCTGTACAGTAGGCATCACCTCCGACAAGCCGCCAACACTTGTCATCATTGGCAAACTGGCAAAAACAGTCGCCAGTGAAGATGCAGCAGCAGAAGCAACAGTCGATGAAGAAATCGCCAAAGTCCCTAGATAAAGGATAAAAGGCAAGTTAAGGTGGATCGCATCGAAAATTTTTATCAATATTAATTACAAGTATCATACCTGGCAGCTTAACAAGACTGTCCCCCCTTCACGAATCTGCCAAGCCGAGGCTTTTTGATGAGGCGGTGTACCTCTTCATCATCTTCATTAATCATAGAGGTAGGGCTTGAATTGTGTGGAACAGTGAGCGCCCTACCCACCGCGGAGGAAGAAGATGATGAACTGGTATATACCAACTTCGTATCAACAACAGTTCCAGGAGCTGCGGCTGCAGAAGACACAAGATCTGTCGCCACCAAAATTGGAGTAGCGATAGCCAGACTTGTGTCCAAGACAGACACAACAGTCACAGGCTGCAAGACTGAAAGCAAGGAGAAGCCAACAGAAACCTGTGCGGAGGTGGTTGGGGAAGACGCCGAGACATCACTCGAACCGAGTGCTTCAAGTAATGTCGCGGACGAAAATACCGGAGCCCCGAATGGGACCGCGGAGATGAGTACAACATTGTCGTCATCATCCACGACGTCTCTCGCGGCGGTATCTATCGGAGACGCAACAGCTTCCCCACCACTGCGTTGGGTGCTCCAACTACTGCACTTATTCTGGTTAGGACTCATGGCAAACAACACCAGCGCGCACTCAGAATAGTGACGGAGTGGGGAAAGGCTGGCCTGTAAAGTGGTGAACCACTCCTAACCAGAATAAGGAGCCACCTTCAGCTCAGCAAGCTCCTTCACATCCGTAAAATGCATGGAATGAGGCACCACGCGCGCAGAAACTTAGAAGAACAAACTCTTCCACTCGTGCAAACTCTACGGTGCATCCAAAGCAATTTCTTTGGCATTGGGGCGAGTAAACAAATTATACCACCCCTGGGAGAAACGCCACCGGTAAAAGGCCGATAACTTGTCAGCTGTAGGCGTAATACCGAGGCAATGACAAGTATACTCAAAATGGCGAAGACAAGCCATTCCGAGGGGATGAATCTGGCTGAGATGCAGCCCAAAAGCATCCAAAACATCCAACAAAAAGCGAGTGAGGGGAAATCGGAAATTGCCCAGGAAGAAGTACTCACTGTAAACGGCAATCTTGCCGCCGGAGCCTCCCGAGCCGTCTTGTCAAACGTAGCCAATTCAGGCTCATACTCAGGGCCAAGGTTATAAACCTTGACCATATTATTGAAGTTGTCGATAGCCATGAGACAACCGACCAACTCCATGTTGTTGTTCTTCTTGGTCTTAGACGATTGGGAATATTCAGCCATAAAGGAGAAAAGATTCAAAGAAGGAAGGAGAGGAAAATATGCAGGTAAAACTGGAAAAGTGATTTCCAAATGGAGTAACCCCTCCTTTTATTCTAATCGTAATTAATAAGAGGGGAGGGGTGCAAAAGAGATAGACGACACGTGGTTCAATAATAAACTGCCACGATAATAAAACCCCAGTGGAAATGTGTTACAGCTGGGCGCGTCACCGGGATTCTCGCCCACTCGCCTGACACAGACGAAAAAAAGCTGAACTGCAGAGCAACCGTCGCCAAACTGTCATGTCCAACCGTCGTTTCACTGACTTGCATTTAATTCACCCCTTCAAGCCAAATAACACGTCATCAACACACAAGAAAAAGAACAAGTGTTGGCATAGATAGGCTCCGCCAATGGATGATTTTCAAAAATCACCCGTCAAAAATAGGTTCCGCCAAGGGATGATTTTCAAAAATCACCCGCCAAAAATAGGCTCCGCCAAGGGATGATTTTCAAAAATCAACCGCCAAGGGATGATTTTCAAAAATCACCCGCCAAAAATAGGCTCCGACAAGGAATGATTTTCAAAAATCACCTGCCAAAAATAGGCTATGCCAAGGGATGATTTTCCAAAATCACCCGCTAAAAATAGGCTCCGCCAAGGGACGATTTTCATAAATCACCGGCCAAAAATTAGGCTCTGCGAATGGATGATTTTCATAAATCACCCGCCAAGAATTAGGCTCCGCCAAGGGATGATTTTCATAAATCACCCGCCAAAAATTAGGCTCCGCTAAAGGATGATTTTAATTAATCACCCGCCAAATATAGGTTCCACGAAGGGATGATTTTCAAAAATCATCCGCCAACAAACAAAAACATGATACATCAAATGATGATTGTTAAATAACTAATCATCAAACCAATGTTTCTCATTAGCCAGAAACCCAAATTGGCAATATAGATAAAAAAAAACAAACGGTGTACAGATGGCTGAAAGATACAATAAAAGTAAAAAGACCATGTAAGTCCACAACTCCCCTATAGATAGGGCAACTATGGACTAGGGGGACTTGTAGAGGTAGGGTATTAAACATACCATTTAACAAGTATAACACACAAATCTAGCGCAACCAGAGCGCTGGGTGGCACATACGGCGGAAAGCAACGCCACGCACCAGGCGTATGGCATGGCGCTAAAGTTCTTAATATAATAACATTCCCTGACACCTAAGGAATGGTGGCGCAAAGGTCTCATAAGCATGGGACAAAAAGGTACAATCCACATGGGAATAAACACCCAACTAATGGGGACCGGACAACACATAAAGGACGGTACAAAAATAGTACAAAAGGTCCTTGTCAAAAGGCCATGATGTCCACCAACTTCCACCAACCTCCACGATCACACGAATGGAGAATATTATTGGTGGAAGTACCTGGTAAGGTGGTTGGCCATCCTCTCTCTCCTCCGGTTATAAATACAGGTCGACTTCCCAATGGTAAAGGATATACTCTCTCATACTCACTAAATATATTCCATACTACTAAATACTGATTCTCACGCCGGAGGGTGGTTACGAGAGAATCCTCGTAACGAGCTCACGGTGTTCTGTTTTGCAGGATTCGCTCATCTGTGCCAAGAAGGTTTTATAACCCATCGTGGGGAATACTTACCCAAACCCCTCGGACTAACGTGTTAGACCTTGATGGGTGAATTTGTGTTTCTTCACTTCTTATGTTGTACCTATCTTCCAAGCTTCCATATATCTTACTTGGGTTCAATTCCTGTTCGGGCCCTCTAGTTTTATTTCTTTCTAACTTTGTATGTTTGTTAGTGGGGTCTACTTTCTTTGGAGTTGTTCATATACTTATGTGAAATTTTGTATATATAATGCTAATTTTTTGTATATATAATTTCTCCGGTGGCTTGCATGCGTTCTTGGTCGAAGAGGTAGAAAATATTAGATGTTCCAGGTTTGTGTTAGTTTCTCTTTCACTTTAATTTCTTCTTCTAAAGGATGTATTATAGACAATTGGAACTTCATCAAAGTCATCCACCCTCTAATTTTTTCTTCAAATCTTCATCTTTTAAATCCCTAAATATACTTTTTGATGGGGTATCTCTCAGATCTTTAGACTAACAAGACTTGAAGTACACCTTTAATAAGAAGGTGTGAATTATAGTTTTCTTGGTGTACACCATATGTTCGATCAAAATGTCCTTCGTTTTTGTTTTT
Organism: Bidens hawaiensis; assembly: GCF_021521415.1. Taxonomy (NCBI): domain Eukaryota; kingdom Viridiplantae; phylum Streptophyta; class Magnoliopsida; order Asterales; family Asteraceae; genus Bidens; species Bidens hawaiensis. The sequence goes on from NW_027495996.1 coordinate 85,773, forward strand.
GTGTTTTGAAATGTTGTTGTGTGTGTTAGGCTTTGTTTTTACACTCGGATGTTACATGAACATTAGATTTTGATGTCTTTGTATTGTTGTGTAGTATGTTGGGAATCTGTTTTCATATTTTTGGATGTTGGTTTACTTTTATGTTTACATTTATTTATGTTTCAACATTTATTATCATTGTTTGGCTGTTTTTTATTAACGAAACATAACATTTTGATAACCAGCCACTTGTGGGTTTGTTGTAAATATTTGATTTTTAAATTCACTCTTGAACTAAGTCACATAGGATATGTGAGATTCCCTTGAATTTTTATGATTAGTTAACGAATTACACTACAATTAAATCCATATAAGTGAAAAAGGAGCACACTAAAAATTTGATCATTTAACTTTATAAGTATGCGTATGTGCAGTTTAGTGTGAAGCGTTAAAAAGTATTATGATATTTTTCTTAAGAAGTCCAAATACGCGGGAAATGATGCATTATTAAGTAGAAAATTGAGGGAATTATGTAGTATTAATCACTTGTCATCAAGAAGCAAAAGGCTCTTAGTGTAATTTGTTAAAAGTATGTTTAAGTTAAACTTAAACAAATCTATAAAGTCTAGGGTCTAGATGTGTCGATATGGAAGTTCGTAACTTCCATGTATAAGTGTCAATTTATGATTGGTTCATGTAACGTATAAATAAGGCAACAATCAGAACATTCAAATCATTCAATGTAAGTTTAAGTTTGGATCAAAGTGTGTTGTTCATGTTTAAAGTGTTCATCAAATTATTATATCAATTCAATATCATAGATCTAGTTTTGGGCCAACATTGGTACCGGAGAACCAATTGTTTCTCGATTTTTTTTTCTCGAATTGATTTATAGTTTGAACATTTGAAGATTGGTGGTGGCTAAGTCTGGAACAAGGAAATAATTCCGGCCAGAATACCCACACAACAGCAGTTTCAGGCGACAATTCCAGCAGCCTAGTTTTCTGGCGAGCTTTTTCGGGCAAGAATTGAACAACGGTGGATTGAAGGTTTGTGAAACAATATTGTGTTTTAAAGTCTAACAAATCAATGTTTGATTCGTGGTGGTGGCCGACGGTATTTTCCGGTAAAATAATGAAAAACAAACGGTGGTGGTGCGGTGTTTTCCGGCCGCTGATTTTTCGGGACAGTATATAGGAAACTGTGGTTGTTGTTTTTCGTATTTCTATCAAGTAGAAAACGGAATTACAAAACAAGGGAAAGTTTATGTGAAAACAATGGTTTAGAATTTATAGTTAGGGGATTAAAGATCAACGCAGAAGGCGAGATTGATTGTCAATGCAGGAAGCGAGATTGACTATCAACGCAGCGAGATTGATCGAGATCAGCGCAAAAAAGGAGGGATTGGTTGTCAACGCTGTAAAGCGGGATTGATTGTCAACGTAGAAGGCGAGATTGACTTTCAACGCGAGGCGAGATTGACTTTCAGAACCAATGGATCAAAGAACTGGGTTTTGTTTTCGGAAAGTATTATACATGTATAATCAGGAGGAATATTTTTTTTTTGGTTCGAGATAAATAAAAGTTGATCAGATTATTACTTGAGGGAAGAAAAGTTTGCCATAATAGGGAAAAACAAGACACAGAAGATGGTTCGGTCGAAATATAAGGAAGTTGCAACAACAAAGGATGGAGGGACATCATTGACTTTCCAATTCCCGATCCTTAACGAAACAAATTATACTATTTGGGCGGTAAAAATTAAAGTGCTCTTTAATGTCCATGGTATATGGGAAGTGGTTGAACCAAAAGCAGAGACTGAAGTCGATGAGAAAAAGGATAACACGACAATTGCATTACTATACCAAGCAATTCCTGAAAATTTGGTATTGCAAATTGCTAATCTTACTTCAGCAGAAGAAATTTGGGAAGCATTAAAGGTTCGACATGTTGAAGTCGATAGGCTCAAGGAGGAACGTATTGGGACACTCAAGTCAGAGTTTGAATCTTTAAAGATGAATATTGGTGATTCACTCGATGTCGATGCAGGAAAGATCAGTCGAAATGCAACACAAGCAAGCAGTCTTGGGCTTACGATGTGTAAGGCCCCGTTACCGGTAGCCCTACTTTCGTGTTGGATTTACTCATAAACACAGTTCTAAATATCAGAGTTAATTAAAACATTTACGCGGAATATAAAACTTTCATAAAACATTACAATATTTCATAACTTGTCTCAAAACGTCCTTTGTCTTTCACATTAAAACATTAAAATTAAAACGTCGTAAGTCTTCAGATGCCAGGCTCTTATTCTTCTGCCATGTGTCCCCGCTCAAGCCAGCTGTTTCATCCTACTCACCTGCGTGCATACTAAAAGTCAGCTACGCTGAGTGAGTTCTAGTTAATCACATAATCATACAACACATTCTTTACACTTCATACTTAACCTCTTAACTTTCTTTCATATACACCTAAGTGCTTTTACTTTCATTTTTACTTTCATACTTTCTTTACAATCATAATCATACGTTCATTTTTACCTTCATGCTTTCCTTACATACATAATCATACTTTTTAAAGAGCCTTTCGCCCTATAACCTCACAGATATTATAAGGGTCTGGTCCCTAGTTTTCGAATATTAGAAGGGTTCGATTCCCTAACATCACAGATATTATAAGGGTCTGGTCCCTATCATCACAGATATTATAAGGGTCTGGTCCCTAGTTTTCAAATATTAGAAGGGTTCGATTCCCTAACATCACAGATATTATAAGGGTCTGGTCCCTATCATCACAGATATTATAAGGGTCTGGTCCCTAGTTTTCGAATATTAGAAGGGTTCGATTCCCTAACATCACAGATATTATAAGGGTCTGGTCCCTATCATCACAGATATTATAAGGGTCTGGTCCCTAGTTTTCGAATATTAGAAGGGTTCGATTCCCTCTTCGTTACCATACAACCATACATCATACCTCGAGTATTAGTAGGGCTCGGTACCCTTTTCGTAACCATACATTATCATTTCTTTCTTCTATTATCTCTATCATGTTCATACACATAAACATACATAACATACTTACCTGATACATAGCGTTACAACCTGACAGTACGTGCAATATCCGAAGATTGTTCACGTACTATCAAGCAATCATTCATACATTTCACATTATCCACATAAGGCATACACTTATCACTTAGGATAAGTGTACTAACAAACATATTGAGCATACACACAGCCCCGAAAACGTAACACATAAATGGGGCTAGAAACTCACCTGAACACGGTTACGTTCTCCGTTGATCGTAATCCCTTTCTTCAGTTGTGCACGGCTGACTGTATAACAAGTATACATATCAATTTAACTATCACTACTTATAACATCTTTCTAGTCTTAATTACTACCCACAACGAACGGGGGTCCGGGGGCAGCGCCCCTGGCAGCGGGGTCTAGGGGCGGCAGCCCCTAGCAGGGTCCAAGGGGCAGAGCCCCTGGCTGGGGTCGAGCTGCCAGGTCAGCTTGGAAAAATTTTATTTCCATTAACTGTCTTAACACATTTTTCATTAGATTTTTAATTTATTTTCTAATCGAACTTGACTTTAGGCGAAGTTACCAGCTAGGCGAACTTAGCTTTACAGCGAAGTTGCCATCAGGCGAACTTGGCTTCAGGCGAAGTTGTCATCAGGCGAACTTGGCCTCAGGCGAAGTTACCAGTTAGGCGAACTTAATCTTTACAGCGAAGTTGCCATCAGGCGAACTTGGCTTCAGGCGAAGTTGTCATCAGGCGAACTTGGCCTCAGGCGAAGTTACCAGTTAGGCGAACTTAACTTTACAGCGAAGTTGCCATCAGGCGAACTTAGCTTGCAGGCGAAGTTCATCAGGCGAACTTAGCTTGCAGGCGAAGTTCGTCACTTTGAAGGCGAAGTTGCCCAGATGAAGGCGAAGTTGCCCAGGCAGCCGCTGTTTTAGTTTCTGATCGGCATTTCGAGCGATTTTAACACCCTTGCTATGGTTCAATATCACCCACTACGCTACCCGACCATTTTTGGTCGTTTATACACTAAAAAGCTTGGATCTTTAAACTTCAAAGATCAAGAATCATACCTTTTTGGGCTTGTTTGGATCTCGTTTACTTGCTTATCACCACTAATCGCTCTTTCTCACTCGGGTCTGCCGGATCTGCCCGGATCTGCCTTCGGTCCGGCGGCGAAGTTAGTGTGGTATGTGTGTTTTTGGAGTGTTAGGGAGTTTGGTGAAAAATGAAGATATTTTGGGATTTTGGGGGTATTTATATCCCTGAAATCCCATTCTCATTTAACCCCTCTCAATTAATCCAAGTCCAAGACCCGCTCCCTACCCGATATTAATTAATTACGCGAAATCACTAAACATAACTTCCTTTATTCATCATTAAAATTTTTAGGATGTTACACGATGAACGAGAAAATATTGGTTAGAAAACTTTTGGGTTTTGTACTAGAAAAGTTTGTTCAAATTGTGGCATCATTTGAATAGTTTGTTGATCTTAACATTATGCCATTTCAAGAAGCAGTTGGGAGATTAAAAGCTTTCGAGGAACGCATGAAGAAGAAAATTGAGGAAGATTTTTCTGGAAAGTTACTATTCAGTGGAGCAAACAGAAAATGGAAGGGTAAATACCAGAAGTGTGAGCATTTTGGTTGTAGAAACTCAAATCAGGAAGAATTTGGGCAAACTTGGTCCAGGATGAAGACGAGGAACCAACGTTGCTGTAACCGGATCTTGATGAAGATGGTCTTGATTAAGGGGGTGAATGTAGTATTAATCAGTAGTTATCAAAAAGTATAATGGTCCTAGTGTAATTAGTTAAAAGTATGTTTAGGTTAAATCCTCTATGCAGACATCTTATCACTCTACATTAACACGTGTCACTACGTGAATATCGACCTTCGGCCACACATGTGGTCTGGGCGATTTGCCACACTTCGGCTTAAATGTGTGGCTAAAAGGTCTTTGACCATGTTTGAAAACCTTCCAGAATGTTTTGGCCACACATATTATTCTTCATGTGACCATTCTATACCTACTCAGGTACTTTTCGCCACACTTTGAAAAAACTGTGACAAAAACTAGCCACATTATAAAAACGTGTGGCGAAATGTGACCTACAGTCATAGTTTGTTTGATCTTTGATACATGTGACCAAAAATACATGCATTAGCCACAAACTGTGACATTTAACTAGCCACATGTTTTAATAGGGTGGCCAAATGTTACAAACGGCTACTGTATTGATAAGAGATGTGTCTAAAAGGTAAAAGATATAACCACTTATATTACGTTGTGTGACCTAATGTCACATTTTCTAGCCACATTTTTAAAAAAGTGGCGAAATATGATGAACAACCATTGTATTTATTAGTAATGTGGCTAAAACGCTTAAAATTATGGCCACTTATACGAGGTTGTGTGACCAAAGAGTAGTTTACTTTTATTTTTCCTAAGTTTTTTATTGTCACGGATACACTTATTATGTGTGGCTATAAGTGATAAATTGTCACACTTAAATATTTTGAAGTGTGTCCAAATGTAATTAATGACCACTTATACGAGATTGTGTGACCAAAGAGTATCTTAGTTTTGCTTTTAATAAGTTTTTTATTTCACGGATACACTTATTATGTGTGGCTATAAGTGAGAAATTGTCACACTTAAATATTTTTAAGTGTGTCCAAATGTAATTAATGGCCACTTATACGAGGTTGTGTGACCAAAGAGTATCTTAGTTTTATTTTTTATAAGTTTTTTATCGTCACATATACACTTATTATGTGTGGCTATAAGTGAGAAATGGTCACACTTAAATATTTTTAATTGTGTCCAAATGTAATTATTAGCCACTTATACGAAGTTGTGTGACCAAAGAGTATGTTAGTTTTATGTTTTCTAAGTTTTTTATTGTCATAGATACACTTATTATATGTGGCTATAAGTGATAAATGGTCACACTAAAATATATTTAAGCGTGTCAAAAACGTAATTAATGGCCACACGTTGATTTGACGAGTGGCGACGTACTCATTACCTTTACAGTTTCTTGTGCCGCCAATTTCAAATTGTCAGGGAGACGTACCGCCGGGTTCCGATGGTGTTTAAATACCAGTCACAATCACAATCACAACCAACAAATCACAATCACAATCCATAATCACAGTCCACAATCACAATCCACCTTTCTTCCGATTATAATTTCCGATAATGGCTTCATCATGGGTCAAACGTGCACCGGGTGCTCATGCCCCTATATACTATGACCCCAAATTTTTCACCATACGATTCCACTTTTCTTCCGACGATGTCCAGAGGAATCAAAGGGTGAGGTATGTGGACTATGTCCACCCTCACACCTTCACATACCAACAACTTAACCGAATGGTTAGGTTGCTTGGGTACACGACTGCTGATTATTTCAGCATTGATATGGTAGTTCCGGGAATCTAGGTGGCGTACATTGAGTTGAACGAATTGGAGCACTTCAAGGCGGTGTCCGTTTATGGGGCATTCCGTAGTCAGGTGAACCTTCGCCTCCAAAGGCTTAGGGACTCTACCTATACCTCGGATGACATGTACGAGAGGATCATGCCCTCTCATACTCCAGAAGAGAATCCGGATGTAGGTTCGGATACAGAATCTACAGGGAGGTCTACGATGGATGTCGATGTAGATTCTGAGACGGAGTCGGATGCTAGGAGCTAGTTAGTTTTATGTAATTTGGTTTTCTATATTAATGTAAATGTTATTATATTTTGGTATTAATATGTTAAGTGAATTGATTAATCATATTAAAAAAAATTAATACATAATCACTTATATTATGTGAATGTTATTATTGTAAATGTTATTATTAACTGTAAAGCGTGGAGCGTTTCCAAAGCGTGATATATATAACTAGTGGCTGAAATTTAATGACTGCTTTTTTTTTAATACATAATCACTTATATTATGTGAATGTTATTATTGTAAATGTTATTATTAACTGTAAAGCGTGGAGCGTTTCCAAAGCGTGATATATATAACTGGTGGCTGAAATTTAATGACTGCAATAAACCAACTATAAAACAACAGACTTTAATGCCTGTAATAAAATTGGTGGCTGAAATTTATTTGGCTTTAATATATATATGTTATGTGAATTCCAAACTTGGCCAAGCAGAAAAAATTTAAGGTTTACACAGATCTTAAACTTCCCAAAGATCTTAAATTTTGATAAAATCCCTTCCAAAACTCAATGCCATCACCAAATCTAAGGTTACTGGTGATGACATTGAGTTTGGAAGGGGTTTTTCAAAACTAAATTTTATTTGTTCAAAGGCTTCTTCAAAGTATAAGACCCACAGATGCTTTGGTCAAAGATCTGAGTATAGAGGGTACAATTTTGGTATGTAGGTTAGTGAAAAGAAGGGCATAATGGTCTTTTTTTATAAAATGAGTTGATAATGTTTTGCAGGAAACCAGCTGTTAAAAATTATGTTGAAACATAACCAAATAGAGGTTGTGCAAGAAACAAAACCATCAGACGAGAAATGATGACTGTCACCGATGTCCGGTTTGGGCGGTTTCACGGTTTCCAACCGAACCATGAACACCCTAGACAACATGATGCATTTTTGGGCTTTCTTTGTATTAATGTAACTTTAATATAGCACGAGTCAGTTATGAGTGTAATGACTTTATTGATCTTACTATGATACACTACAAGTCAATTGTGACTTTTATCGATGTAACATGATGTATGTTTGAACTTGACACCAATTGACCAAAATAGCCAGAAGATGAAATGAATTCAACAAACCGGCCTGCATAAGTAGTAATAGTATTAAAAACAACCAATATTTCTTTAGTTTGAATTAATAAGTACAAAGTAAAGAATGGTGATATCGTGTATCACAACTAAATTTAAACATTATTTACATCTAACTAGCCGAACGAACACAACTGCTGGGTCGACAACCCCGACATCGGTGTCAATCTCCATTTCGAATAGTTGTAGGCTTTTTCCCGGGCATCCAGTAATCATCCGGGGACTCATTACGAAGCAGTTTATTTGGTTGTACAAGTGGCAATGTATTACCCTCATGAGGGAAAGTTACCGTACTAAATTCCTCATTGACCTCGTCATACGAATGCCTATAATTCTTGGGTGGAGTCATGAGGACAACATGATTTTTTCTATCCAGCTGATCTTGAACATAAAACACCTGGCGTGCTTGCGAGGCCAATATGAATGGATCATCCTTGTGGCCAAATTTGTTTAGGTCGACCGACGCGTAACCAAGAATATCATGTTTGACATGTTTACGGTCAACCCATTGGCACATGAAGACCGGATTCTTTTAGTATGATAATCTAGGACCCATATCTCTTGCAAAACCCCAAAATAAAAATTTTGTCCATAGGTCACCAGGTCTTTTTTGATGTGCATGTCATCCGCCTCTACACCAACCCCGCTGTTCTGGTAAACTCTACCATCATGAGATTTTGTACAAAATTCAAAACCGTTGATGTCGTATGAGTCGTATTTGTAAACGTTGCAGTGTGCTCTGTGTGCAATCCACTTTACGGTTTCCGATAAAGAACCTGGGGAGCCCGCTAGCTCTCTTTCAACCTGAATTTCATTACAAGGATTTGATTCTTCACCTACATTGCAGAAACTAAAAAAGAATTTTAAAAATTATAGAAGACTTAATAAATTGATCTACCTTATCGCGTAACCAGTCACCAAACTTTAAAGTATGCTCCTTCTCCAGCAATGCTTGTCGTTTACCAGGCATTTGGTTTTTCAAAGAGGTCTTGTGTTGTCTGCAAGTAGGAGTATAATATATTATGAATTAATATATATATATATATATATATATATATATATATATATATATATATATATATATATATATATATGGGTGCAGTTACTATACGCTAATGCCTTAATGTACGGTATATTTTGATTTAATATATGGGTGCGTTTGCTGAGCGTTTAAGTTTTCTATATACAGTAACTGCACCCTATATATATAATTTAGAGTATATATGTTAGTATTACTTACTCGATATACGGCGCTATTTCAGGCGTATTCTGCAGCACATAGAAATGTGCTCTCTTGAAGAGATCAGGAGAAACTTCAACTGATTTAGCGTATGTGACAGGAATTGTCTCTCCATTATCATCATGCTTATCATGTGGAATACCAACAGTACTCTTGATGTTTTTTTGGTATTCGCTCAGAAACTCGATTGTTTCTTCCGTAGTGTTCTCCTCAGCAATGCACCCTTCTGGATAAGTTTTGTTTTGCTCATGCCCTTTGATAAACTTCATACACCTTTCAAAGGGATACATCCAACGAAAGAATGGTGGCCCACATAATTTTATCTCTCTTACAAGGTGCACGGTTAAGTGAACCATGACATCAATAAATGATGGCGGAAAGTACTTCTCCAGCAGGCACATTGTAACTATTTGCTCTTCCTGCATCTTATCAAGCTCTTCTACAATGATTTCTTTGCTACAAATTGACTTGAAAAAAAAAGCCTAATTATAGCATTTCTCATTGGTTCTGGCATGATGGACCGTATTGCAAGGGGTAGAAACTGTTACATAAGCATGTGATAATCATGTGATTTAAGGCCTTGTAGCTTCCTTTATTTAAGATTCACTAAACTAGAGAAATTAGAACAATACCCTAGTGGAGCCTTCAGTTTATACAGTGTTTCAAGAAACATGTCTTTTTCTTGCGCTGATAATGTGAAGCATGCTGCAGGCAGTTCTGTATTGTTGCCTTTTGCTTTCGGTTGCAACTCCTTTTTAATCCATAAAAACTCCAAATCCTTTCTAGCTGTCAATCCGTCTTTTGTCCCACCGGGAATGTTCAGCAACGTCCCGACAATACTTTCTGCCACATTCTTTTCAACATGCATCAAATCAATGCAATGTTGGACAGGTAAATAGTTCCAATAGCTGAGCCGTTGGTACCATATGTTGAACTTCTTCCAATATGGCTGCGGCGTTGTGCTATCCCTTTTCCTCTTACTCCCACTTAGGGATTCAGATCCCTTTCTCCGTTCATTGTTAATGTTTTTGACCTCGTCGTATATCTCTTCCCTTGTCATAGGCTCTTTAGCGGTTCTCATCTCCTCTTTTCCGTTGAACGCCTTTGTTTGTTTTCGGAAAGGGTGGTCATGTGATAAATACCTTCTGTGGTCAGCATAACTCTGCTTCTTTGTGTGATAAAGTCAAACACACCGATTGTCGCCCCGACACACCACACAACCTTTGAATCCACTGTAAGAGCAACCACATAGTGTACCAAGAGCAGGGTAATCATTAATCGTCCATAACACAAATGCACGTAGTGTAAACATTTCTTGTTTATATGCATCATATGTTGGCTCCCCAACCTCAAATAAAGATGCTAGATCGTCAATTAAAGGCTGTAAAAACACATCAATATTGTTTCCTTGCACTCCGGATAATAATAAGGAAAGCATGATGAATTTTCTTTTCATACACATCCAAGGTGGAAGGTTGTAAATGACTGCTAAAACTGGCCAGACACTATGGTTTCTGTTGCCTCTATGTACGTCGACCCCATCAGTGCCAATCCCTAGACGAAGATTTCTTGGATCGCTTCCGATGGTATCGGAGTACCTGTCATCTATGGCTTTCCATGCTGGTACTCGTGGCGTGCCATGCTAAATTCTCTACTGTGGTCTTTGATTGAAAGAGGCGCTTGAATCGTGGAATAATGGGAAAGTACCACAGTTTCTTAGCGGGCGTGTTTATGTAAGTTTTGTTAGTCTTCTCATCCACCTTCCACCTTGACTTGTTACAAACTGGACATGCTTCCAAATCCTTGTAATCCTTATAGTAAATAATGCAGTCATTGATACACACATGTATCTTTTCGTATCCTGAGCCCATTGCCTTCATTATCCTTTTGCCCTCATACATATTATTTACCATTTCGTTATCTGCAGGTAGCATCTTTTTCAACAATATCAGAAGTTCATCAACGAACTTATGAGATACCCCGTGCTTGCTCTTCAAGTTGAGTAGTTGTACTAATGCAGACAACTTGGTGAAGTCAAGACATCCTTTATATAGGGGCTTCTCAGCGTCAACAAGTAGTTGTAGAAACTGTTGATACTTCTTGTCGCCTTTGAAATTGTCGTTTGCAACATTTACCATTTCTACAGTTTCACAGGCATCTGTTGGAATGTTCGTGTCAACAAACCCTGTATTATTATCATAATTAGTTGGAATGCAGGTGTAGGCAAACCCAGTATTATTTACATTAGTTGGAATGTTAGTGTCGGTTTCTCCATGTTTTATCCAAGTAGTATAACTCTTATCAATTCCAAACCTGTACAAGTCATGTTCTACATCGTCTACACTAACAGATACGTGGTTCACACACCGAACACATGGACATGAAATTTAAATTGGTGGTGATGTCTCCTTGCAATTAAGAACTGCAAAATGTAGAAATGCCTTAACACCATCTTTATATTCTTTATTGCACCTGTCGCCTACTGACATCCAAGACTTATCCATCTTCCAAGAATTTTTTTATTAACTGTGTCATCAACGATATATATATATATATATATATATATATACACACACACTAATTAACGCCAATAAATGTAACCGACTAATTAAAAGCAAAAATATTTGGTACTCATCTGAGATTAATGAAGCTGTTTGGTAGGATTGATATTGATGAGAGTTCAATAAATACACTAGCAGATCATTTATTATGGTTTGGTGAGATTTTATTTGGTTCAATAAATACTAATTGATTTGGGAGTCTTCCAGAATATAACTCGATTAATTGGAGGGTAAAAATGAAAATTTTAAACTTCTAAATGTCGGTATATAAATATTAGAAGAGGTTCTATTACGTTCTCAGGGAGTAGCTCAAACGGTTGAGGCGCTTGTGATTAAACATAGATTGCAAATACATCGGGTTCGAAACTCCGAAGGGAACATATTTTTATTAATTTTTTATAATAACCTCTTTTTAATGAAATAAATACACTGTGATTTTGAAAACACTCAAACTAAACTACTCATTAAAAGGCCTTTAAATCCGTTCAGAGACATAAAAATACATCATAATAGCTGGTCTAAAATCATAACAAAGTTTCTTAGCTTTTAATTACAAAACTAATTAAAAGCCCTAAAAACAACAAGAAGCAAATAAAATACAATATCTTCACTTTTTTTTTCGGATTCAATCAGTGAAGCTACACTCCTTGCAAGTTGATCCTCTAAAGACTTATTTGCCCTTATCAAGATAGGAATTATGTCTGTACATCTTGTGCACACATAAGATCTTGTGGATGAAACACAATCAGACCATGTAAATAAATCACATTTTTTGCCCTAAGTTAAAAAATATAGAGTTTAGGGTTAACAATTGTAGATGAATTCCAACATTATTTGCAATTTCACTAACCTGAGATGCACAATTCAAGAACCACCAACCTGGATTTTTGGTGGTCCTTGATGTTCTTAGAATGGCTTCTTGACCACAAAAACAATAAACCTTAGATCGATTGTTACTGGATGTTGTGGTCCGCGATGAGGTTTCTTCCATGGTGAGAAAGGAGTTTTTATTGAAAACAAAACTAGATATATAAGTATATATATATAAGAGGGTTTAGAAAGGAGTTGTTGTACACATGCGTGTTACTAGCGTTTTAGGATATTTATATATGTCTATGTATAGTAGTGTGTTGCAAGCGTAATAGACTCTTTTGAAAAAATATATAACATATTTTAAGCTAATTGATTACACACATTTTTAACAAAGAAAGATGAGAACCATTAATCCATATTTACCATTCATCAAAAGATGCATCACAAAAAGTACCATTAATTAAAATACATAAAGCATTTTAAGATAATCCATATATTTACAATGCATCACAAAAAAACCAAAAAGAGAGAAACTAACATCACCATCACTCCGCCTTGTCCACAGTCTCGCCCCCATCTCCTTAAAACTCATGTTGGTTGACACCGTAGTTATGGTGTCAACCAGGGTCTCACACACTGAGTCGTAGCATTCAAAATGTTGTTTCTGATACTCAGCAACCATTGCTCGAAACTCATTGTCGTCTTCCCACAACATGAGTTTATAGGAGTGGAAGGTCTTTGTTTTTTCCCAAGCGAGTGTAGGCCTAATCTCTTCGACTGTATTCAACAAAGTGTTCTCTTTCTCTTTCTCAAGATTCATCCTTGCTTTCACTATGTTCTTCACGGTTTTGTTAGAAGAATTCATTTTTATTATCTTTTTGAAACTGTTAGTGTGATTGAGTAACCAGTAAGTTAGTAAGTTTGATTTGTAGTAAGATATAGTAAGATCTAGTAAGATATAGCTTAACTTTAATGTAGGCTATCATTACCATAATATTTTTCCCGGCATTTTTGATAGGTGAGTATAATTGTGATCAATTAATTCTGACAGGTGATATAAATGCAAGTAATCTCTAGATTAAACAAAAACACTTGAGACAAGTTTGTGCGTTTCCCAAGCGTGGGACACCCTTTTGTTTTTTTATTACTGAGTTACTATTCGTCCGGTTGCGTTTCCCAAGCGTGGGACACCCTTTTGTTTTGTCTGTGAGTCTTTTGGTTATATATACCTACACCACATTTGTGAAACTCATATACCTACATAATTTTAAATTATTATTTTTTAGTTATTAATGGATTGCTCGTCATCATCATCATTATCCAGATCCTACAAGGCTGCCCTCAGAAGGCATATTGAGGCTCAAATCGAGATAGATAAAGTTTGTCGGGAAACTCTTACTAAAGAATTTGTAAAGACTAGCAACAGATTGGATGCCAGGGATGTCATTGCAAAATTTCTTACTCGAATGCCCGTTAGTACTATCCGAGATCTTGCTGTTTTGTATATGGTTGATGTAGGACAGAGAGAGCTTGACGAGTTAAAACTTTTGGGCAAGGCAATTCTTCAACTGAATTGCTCAATGGAATTGAAGTTGAAGTTTCTTTTGTCACTCAGAGATTAGTATGTGATGGTGTTTCATGAGTGCTTATGATGTAGTGATGGTGTGTTTTTATGTGTGTTACCAGAGATTAGTAGTAATAAAATCTGTATGTTTGTGATGGTGTGTTTTGGTAATAATAAAATTTTTATGTTTCTGTTAAATCATTGATTCAACATGTAACTATTATCTTAAAGTGCATTACAAACTGTTAACAGAAGACTAGAGATCTCTATAACAAGTATCTTAAAGTACATAGCAGTCAGTTTTGAAATCATTCAATTTTGTGTTGCCATATCTTAAGTTCAGCAATCAACTATTCTCCGGTTAAACGAGTGTCGTCATTTTCATGGAATAGCAGTGCTTTCTTGATAAGAGTATTTCTCTTTTGGTTTATATACGAGAGGAGGATTTTGCACAAATACTTTGACCTCAACCATTTTAGATGTCTTTGTTGTTCATGGCCTTCCTTTTTGAAATTACACCCCCATGGTCTCTTCCCATCATATGTCTCCATGTGTCTCATAGCAAAAATACCATAACCTATTCCATTATTTCTCGTTCTCCATGTCATCTTCAATCTATTGATTGTTGCTACTTGCTAAGTAATGGGGTGTTTGATTGTTTTAAGATACATGCAAAAGACGTTTCTCTAAACAAAATAGAAAGCAATTTAAGTATTTTAAATTTAAGCAATTTAAGCAATTTAAGTTTGTTTTTTGGGTTAAAGGTATATATGTTTACCAGTATATCAGGAGTCTTTCCGTTTCTTTGTTCCAAATTCTCTCTAATTGCTTTTGATTTGTCTTCTAAGCTTTTAAACTTTGCATTAGCTGGTATTTCTTGATTTACACTATTGTCAAGTAATTCTATCACTCCTGTTTAAATATTGAAGGTAACCACAAAGAAATGATCGTTTTGTAGAATTGACACGAGCACTATAGCAACCTCCTTGAGTGATAGAATTCCACTCTTTGCCATATCTGTTTCGATGTTGTCTTTCAACACATCTAGTCTTTCTTTGTCTGTGAAACCCTTTGACTCAGCATAATGGTCACTTGTCTGTATAATAATTAAAATGCAGATGATTAAAGCGTTTATTGTGCATTTTCTAATAGTACAACCAAAATAGATTAATTTGTACCAGCACAGTGCTTGAAGCAAAGAATCTGAACGATGATGCTGCAGATTTTTTCTTTTCTTCATAGTTCATTACTTCACTGAATGCATCATTGCATTGGTGGCTATATAAACGCCATGACAGAAGCTTTCAAAGACCACCTTGAACGAGTCTGTGTGAGTGGACTTGTAGACCTCCTCCCAAATGTCTCCAAGACAAAAAAATATATACTCTGAAATTATTTCTTCATCTTCTGTGACACTAGCGAATACGTCAACCTCTCTTAGAAGATATGGAGAGTTCAGTGTAATGAGGCTATCACTTGTTGACAATCTGGTGTCAACTGTTAAACATAAAACAACTCACATTAAATTTGATTGAAAATAATTGTAACTATAATTAAATACCTTCAACCCTTTTGGTTTTTATTTATAATCAAATACCTTCTTTTGCCCACGCAACCACTGTATTAACAACTTCATCAATATCTGCGCACAAGACATTGTTTTCTTGACCTGCATCACCTGCATCATTTTTTACGACAACCAAAGATGTAATATGTTCAACTGTGATTATAATTAAGCTGGCATATAATTAAGCTGGTACATATATGATATACCTTTTTGAGCAGCCACTGGACCACCAACACCAACATCTGAATCAACTGCATCACACATATGTAATAAGTTTAAAATAACAGCATAAGTGTTTTAAGAGCGTTTTAATTATACTAATAATTAATTTAGCCCGAATACCTTTTAGAGCAGCCACTGGACTACCAACACTAACATCTGAATCTTGTGTTTTAGGGACCACATTATTAGTGAATCTGTTTTCCCATTCACAACATCTAACAAAGATATTCTCATTTGATGGATGTCTATCCTTTCCTTGACGGACCAACTCGTTGATCTCGGAGCAAATTTTATCAAATTTCTTCAACTTGTTATCCGTTGCCTTATTCCAAGACTGTAAAAGGAAATTATAGTTATTGTTAATTCAAAAACATTTTCAATTTCTCCCAGCCAGTTGTAATGGAGTTAAATAATAGTCAACAAGCACGATAGGCATTTGCAAACTTAAAGGTGAATAATCGCTTACATAATCATCCAAATCATGTTCAGCTGTTTGATCGGCATTATCTGTTTCAGATGCACTTTGACCATCTGTTTTTTAATTACATAAAATGTTGTATTACATAAAATGCATGTAGAGATAAGAGATATGAGAGTTTTTTAGAAGAAAATAACTAGTTTAATACCATGTTCTTGTTTCTCCTCAGCTGCAGTGTTTTCTTCAACTCTAGGCTTACCGACAGCACTAACCGTCACAGCAGCAGTAGCAGCAGTAGCCGCAGCAGCAGTCTCATCAAGTCTCTTCCCGGCAGCACTAACTGTCACAGCAGTAGTATCAGCAACAGCAGCATCAGCAGTCTCATCAAGTCCCTTCTTGGCAGCACTAACGGTCACAGCAGCGGGAGCAGCAGCAGCCGCATTAATCCCTTTCCCGTTAACACTAAACGTCACAGCAGCAACCTAAGTAGTATCTTCTTCTAAGGGAGGACCATTATTCTCCAAGTATTTTTCCATCTTATTAAGAATAGTTGTTGTTATGTAGTTGACTGCAAACGTTGTGACGGGAGTCCCAAATGGACCATATTTTTTCTGGTATTCATGCGTGTAAAGCATCACAAGGAAGGTGATCAGACCGTTGTATTGAACGTTGATACCTCTCCATTCTTCCTTTGTCATTTTCAAGTTTTCAATAACATAGCTGCACCAGTCCATATTTGGAATATCCGAGGTTTTATCAATTGCGGAGATGAATCGTTGATTGACTGTTGTTGATTTTGTTACAAATCCTATACAGGTGTTCAACAACACAAGGAAATTAATCTTAAACAGTTCACCAACTCCTTGATCCGCGGCCAGTTTGTCTTTCACATGCTTTATACTTATTCTTGAATTTGTCGGGAATTGATTTTTGAACAAATCTGTAGTAACATATTCCCCCAATCTTGGTCTACTCTTGTCTAAAACAGGAATCTTACCCATTGGTATCCCCAACACTTCATGTACTTTTTATGGTGTTATCTTAATAACACCGCTCCCAATGTTCAATTCATTTAAACGGTTATTATAGTTCATGAGCAACCAATATCCCAAAGTTGTTGGAGTTTGGGTTACTTGAAGTCTTAACATTGACCCGAAACCCATTTCTTCCACACAAGTTTTTTGGGCAGTGGTCATTGCCTTCACTGCATCAAAAATATTACAAGGTGCACACCTATTCTTCAATTTTTTTGTCTACAAATTCAACAAAAGGTTTTCCCCTCTCGGCTGGCTTCTTTTCTTTAATGGCTTTCTTTTTCGGAGGCTGAAAGTCCGGGTCAGAGGTGCTGTGTTCCACCTGTTTCCGCTTTGACAACAACCTGTCGATTTTTGTGTCAAGGTCTGAATCAGAGTCTGCTTCCACAATATGTTTTGTTTTCCCCACCGGAGCAACTTTTTTATTCTTCCTTTTATCAGTCTTGTTTTTTTCGACAACTGAATCACATACAAACAATAAAACACGGGGGTAGGGGATAACAACACGAATCACAAGGAAACAGAAAACTCTTATCAAACATCACAATGATAAATTCTCATACCAAATCCATAACACGCTAATCATACACTTTTAATATGCTTTAATATTATACATAGATTTAAAAAAAACAAAGATATGTATTACAACAACAACACGCTTATCAAATGCTTTAATACATTCAAACAAATGCTTACATTTTAAGATTAAGTAAACCTAAAACGTTAAAAAATCATAAATTAACACCCGTTCCATCTTTATTCTGAGACCTATCGTGCTTTTGCTTCGTCCTTGGTTCCATTCCAGAAGTAGATGAGTTAGGGTTCTTCATTTTGGTTCCGTTCCAGAATAATTAAACCACTCGGGCTTGTGCTTGTGCTTGTGCTTCAGAGTAGAAACGAATCATCGACGGTTTTTAGGAATATTGACTTACGAGGTTGAATTTTGGGAATAATTATCGCCGTTCCAGAATAGATGAGTTAATCGTACGGTTAGTATTGTATAATAGCAAAAAGGCGTGTGCTTTTAATTTTTAATCGTACGGTTTGTATTGTATATTAGCAATATATATATATAATATTAGATAGTTGTGGACGGTGGCAGAGGTGTGGTGGTTCGTGGTGGCGGATGTGTGGTGGTAGGTGGTGGTGGTGGGCAGTGGGTGGTGGTGGCGGAGGTCGGTGGTGGTGGTGGTGGTGGGTGTTGGTGGCGGAGGTCGGTGGTGGTGGTGGTGGGTGGGTGGTGGTGGTGGTAGGTAGTGGGTGTTGGTGGTGGATGGGTATAAATAAATGTATATATATTTTTATATAATATTAGTGGGTGGTGGTGGTGTGGTGGGTGGTTGTGGTGGGTGGTGGTAGAGTGTGGTTAGTGGTTGGTGCTGGAGGTCATTGTGGCGAATGTGGGCGGTGGATGGTGGTAGTAGGTGGTGTGTAGTATGATTGCGGATATGTAATACATGAGACGATGACGGTGCTATGCCGTATGATGACCATGATGATTGGCCCAATTATGACAACACGATGCTAATATAACAACCTGGGTTGGTGGTGGTTATCATGTTGATGTTGCTAACCTATATGGTACGGTTTGCTTATGCCAACCCATACGATGGCGACTGTAGCTCGTACGATGAGCATGACGTATATGATGATGATCACAAATATATATGATGATGACCAATTATATGTACCTATATGACAATACTCCACACAGGCGCACACACACACACACTCATATATATATATATATATGTTGATGATGATGGTGACACCGATGTTTAATGACATGTAACCCGTATGATCGACGACGACCATGATAACGTATACGATGGTCATACTGATGGTAGCATCAACGACTGATGATGTCGTTTGATGACGACAACAATTCATAAGATGGTGCCGACAGTGATTGCTAATATTGGGCGTTTTTTTTCGATAACACATACGATGCTGACTACATCCCGTTCATGGCAATCGGATGATGATGATGATAATGATGATGATGATGATGATGATGCTGATGATGATGTGTGACGATGATGACGGCACTAATAGTGAGATATATGTTACCAGTATGATCAACACCGACTACGATAGCCTATACAATGACCACGTTGATTACCCACACGTCTGATGATGATGCCGTTTCATGGTGACGGTGATCGATGATTATGATGATGATAACCACTATAATACATGATAACTTTATGATGTTGATCATCATCATAACACATATGGTGATGATGATAACCATATGATAATGATAACACTAGAATGTTATGAGCTTCTCTATTACGAAGTTGTAAATCTTATTCAGAAAATCTTACTAAGGGTTAAGATAATACTTCACTAATGGAAAAAAATTTAATTTTATTTAAAAACATGATTTATTAAACAAACTCAACTTTTAACGAAATTTAATACCGGAATGATAGTAAAAAAAACTAAAAGTAAATGTTTTTATACTATTTTTTAAAAATTTATAAAACAAAAACCAATATATATATATAATTAAATGTGTAGAAATAAATAAAACCAAAAGTCAAACCCCTTTTAACTTCAAAACCCTAAATCAACTTATACTCCGCTCTACTGTAATTCGTAAGAACATAAAAATGCCACGTCTCAATAATGGAGTTAAGTTCCTGGTAGATATCGACAGCGATTCCATGAGTAGGATGGTATCTTAATGTTATCTGGTTAATTTGTTTTTATGAAACATTTTACAGTTTTGCAACATATATATTCTAAGAACATTTTTTGTGTTACTTATAGCTCATTCCTAAAGCTATTCAACCAATGTTTGCTGACATGAAATCGAATACCGGCTGTTGTTTGATTTATGATCAAAGTGGTAGAACGTTTTCTGTTGTTATAATCAAAGTACTTGATGACTTTTATTTTGGAACCGGTTGGACTGAGTTAATCAGAGAATGTTGTATAGAAGCTGGAACATATGTTGTTTTTGAGGTTAAGTCAACATCTATGTTGAACATGTTTACTTTCAAAAGAAACGTAAATGATCAATCCGGTACTATGATATGTATTCCAGTCAGAAACCGACACGTCCATTACTTAGTAAGTTTTAACTTCTGTTTTTAATGATTGTTTCCAAGTTCAAATGTCTTTTAATTAACACGTTTAACAGGATTTCCCCGAGTGGTACGTGATTCAAGAATTTGGTGAAAATTGGATGAATTTGCTTTTGAGCTTATTACTCCAGATAGAGTGTTGTTTAAAGTTTCATGTCATTGGGATGGAATGGGTTATAGGCTAGAGGAAGGATGGATGGATTGAGGTTTTTAAACAAACCAACTTGAAAGGTGGTTCGTTTGTTGTGTTTGAAATCATATCAGATAACACATTTCATATTAATGTCTTTCATGAAGATGGCATAGAATTTATCCTTCCTGGTCCGAATCAGCTGTTTCTCAACTACCAATTAAGCAATCAAGGTAGTTCCTCCAAAAACCCAATTCATCTTGATGAGCAAAATGATGACCCTAAAATCGTCTTCCACATGGACGTCACCAAGAAATTGGTAAATTGAATTTTTAAATTTCTTTTTTATTTACAAGTATATTTGAAATTTGCTTTTCACAACGTCTTCCGGGTCACATTGCTACCAAGATTGATGCCTATGATGGAATGCTAATCACTTTGGTCAATCCCGAAGATCGTAAAAAAAATGAAACTCCATGGTGAACTGTCGAAGCTGAAATTCAGATATTCTTTACAAAAATGGAAAATTTTCAAGGAGGAAAATGATTTACAGATCGGTGATAAGTGCAGATTTGAATATGACTTCAATGAAGGTAGTTTGTTAGTTTCAAAAGTTGATTAATGATTTGGTGATGTTTGGAACATTTGGAAATATTTGGTGATGTGTTTGGTGAATTTTGGAACATTTGTGATTTGGTAATATTTGTATGGTTGTATTGATACACTTTTTAGTTTATTGTGTTGGATGTTGGTTGGTTAGATTTCAATGAAGGTACTTTGTTAGTTTCAAAAGTTGATTAGTGCAAGAATGCGCGTTATGTTTGGTGATTTTTAGAACATTTGTGATTTGGTGACTTTGGGAAACATTTGTGATTTGGTGACACTTGTTATTTTTGGAACATCTATTATTTTCATGTCTAGATGGTTGTATTGATACCTATTTTAGTTAACTTTTAAATGCTTTACTTTATTAGTTTCTTGTAACATATTGTTTTGAATGTTGGTTGGTTACATATTTTAGTTTATGGTTTTAATTATGCCTTTTGTATGAAAACTTTTAATGAATGGTAATTATGGAGTATCTTAAAACAAATCAAGAAAACTAAAAACAGTTGGTTAAATCTAAAAATAAAACAAAAAACACTTTGTTAAAAACCACTATTACACTTGTAACACGCTAATGTACAAAAAATATATAAATATCCTAATACGTAAGTAACACGCTTATCCAACCATCTTCTGTCAAAGTGTCTATTTAATAATATATAAATATCCTAATACGCAAGTAACACGCTTATCCAACCATCTTCTGTCAAAGTGTTTATTTTCAGCCATAGGTTCTCTGCCGTAAAAACTAAGCCAATAATCTATTGGTTCTTAATTAATAGGGAGGCAAAACTCAAAAAGCACCAAGATATTGGCTCCAAATATTCAAAAACTCCAAATTACATTTAACACTCCAAAAAACAAATTACACTCCAAATTATTAAAAAATTTCCACTTCACAAATAAACACGACGATGAAGCTTATAGATGAAACAATCGAACAAGAACATGTTTTATACTCGGATGAGGAAGCCTACGACGTCGACGACGCTCAATCAGACGACACTGAAGGCTACTCCAGCGAGGAAGCAAACGACGACGACGGTGAGACTGGTAGGGACGATGATATAGGGACGATGGCTATCCAACCCATCAACAGTTTTGCTACTACGAAAAAACCTACAAGGGGGTTGACGAGGTTACCTAAGCTACGTACCGAATATGCAAACTCTGGTGGTGTCAGACTTGCAGTGGAATTTGATAATCTGGGTAGGTTCACTGGCCAAAACAGATCAAAGTTTGCAAGTTTTTTAGGGGATGTTGTAAGGGAAATAGTTGGCTTGAGACATTTATGTTGGAGGGAGGTCACAAAGGAGCTTAGAGATAAACTGTGGGATCAAATAACGGTTATTCTTAATTTTTATTTGTGCATTTTATATTTTGAGAAGTAATTTACCTTTATTGTATTATATTATGCAGAAATATTTTGAGATTGAGGCGTCTCATAGGCCTTCTGTGATGAATCGGCTCGGACACCTTCTTCGGGATTTCAGAAGAAAAATGTATGCCAATTACATTATGCCGAACATCGGTAAACCTCTGAAGCTTAAGGCGATACCCAAGGGACACAGGACAATGATCAGGCAAGAAGACTGGGATCGCTTCATTGAGTACACACAATCAGAGCAATTTCTGGTATAAATCCTCTACTCTGCAAACGTAGATTGATCGACTATATACGGTTTATGTTTTTTGTTTAAATATAATGAAATGATTATAATGTGTGGTTGAAGAAAAAATCGGCTTTATCAAAGGGAGCTCGAGCAAAGAATGTTTTTGATCATCAAATGGGACGAGGGGGTTATACCTACCTTCGAGAGAAACTGGTAATCACCGTCAGCTGCTTTCTCTCTTGTTCAATGATTTGTCTAACGCATGACCGTCAGCTGCTTTCTCTTGAATATTTTACAAGGTCAAAAGGAAGGAAATTGAACCGGATGAGATCCCCGGCCGTGCATTAATGTGGATGAAATGAAGGGAGGACAAAGATGGTACATACAAGAATGCTGTTGTCGAAGGCGTGGCAACCAAATTAGTATGTTTTAGTATTAAACTTTTTAAATCATGTTAAAGTCAATTCATTGCCTTATATTGGTGTAAAAAAAACTTGAGTCTGTATAACTTGTCTCAACACTTGATGCGGATACATAAGCGTGTTACAAGTGTATTAGAATATTTGTTTTCTTGCAGGTTCAGCATGAGGAGCAGATCGCCTCCGGAGCCCTGACACTTGAACCGTGCACAGATGTCGTCACCTTAGTGCTTGGCAAAGAGAAAGGTGGATTTTTAAAAGGGATTGGGTACGGATTGACAACAGGTAAATATTTGGGTGTGAGTCGGGTAAAAGGCTCGTATAAGCAACGGATTGCCCAACTTGAGTATGAGGCGGTGCAGAGAGATGTAGTGGTGAACAGGTTGACGTCTCTACTTGAATCCACGAATGCTATGATAGCAAGCCGTGAGAAGGAACGGTTAGCATTTGAGGCCAGGATCAGACATCTCGAGGGATTGTTGCCGGAAATGTCGGCAAGTCAAGTAAGTGACGTATGCTACATATTAATTAATGCATTCGACATACATAATTGGCACTGTTTTTGTCACAATTCGTAGGTAAATCATGTTCCCAACCAGGTTGGTTCTAACCAAAGTACTAGTGCTGTGGCGCAAAATAAAATGCCAGCACCAGTAAGTATCTGACAGTTTCTTCGTTTATTACAACTTTCCATGTGATTTTTCATTTTCCATAACCTAATAAATTGATTTGTTGGCCAGTTCTGTGGGAAACATCTTTACCTCAGGTGAGGTTGTGCAACAAGAATCCACTTCTCATGTAAGCATTTGACAGTTTGACTGATTTGTTTTAACAATTAACTTTCCATGTGAGTGTGCTGATTTTGCATAAGTTAATTGTAGGCCAAGTCCGCGGATAAAATAGTTATCGAAATGGTACCCACTCCCCATATCGCGACATCAGTAAGTATTTGACAATTTCTGTACTTTTTATAATTCGTTTCCAATGTGAGTGTGCTCATTTTATATTACCGAATTGCAGGCCAAGTCTGTGGAAAAAAGTGTTGACCAAATGGTAGTCGATCCCCATAGCGCGACATCAGTAAGTATTTGGCAATTTCAGTTTTTATATTTTATAACCTAATAAGTCTAACAATTCCACTTTCTTTTATATTACAAATGAAGCCTGTAGAGAACAATGTTGACCAAGCATCAACACAACTACACCACACTCTGGATAGTAACGGCTCGAATAAACCATCAGTAAGTATTTAGCAATTTCAGTTTTTCCTTTAATTGTTGATTGATTCATTGAATGGTTTTTAGGTAAAACGGAAAAGCCGCAAAATAAAAGTTGATGTATCTACGGATGAAGCTTCCCCACCTGCTGTCATAAAGGTATGTACTGTGCGAAACATTGTTGACTTCAACTAAGCCATCTTAATTTCACATGCTTTATTATAGGTGTATGAGTGTCGTTTGTGTGTGCATGACAAGCGTAACAAGGTGGCAAATGATAAAGTTCATTGGTCACCGGTTCCACAACAGTTGCATGGAAAAGCAATCCCGGAGGGTTGCTATAAAGTTAGTATTGATGAAGTCATAAAGGAACAAGCAATTATTCCTTGTGAGGCATGTGAAATTGTGACTGTTGGCAACGCACGTGGTACTTTTGTTGCTTGGCCAGAACACCTAATCTTATGTGACCAGGAGGTTTGTTCCCTTTTAACTTAACCGAACAAATATCTATGTTCATTTTCATTTAGGTTAAAAAATAAACACTTGCGTTCGTTTATGTTCGTTTGTTTATAATCTAAACTAACATAATTGAACAAAGATAAACGAACATAAACAAACTTCCAGCCGAAAGGTTCACGAACTGTTAAACGAACGTTCGGTTTGTCTGCAGGCCTACTATTTTGTTCTATTCAATTACAAAATACGACATTAATTATTCATATTTGTTTTTCATATTCTGTTGTTCCAGCAACCACCACTCCCATCCTCAAAAGAACCAGAAAGAGCTGGCAAGAAGGCAAAGGCAAAGTACACAACGATAGACCGGGTGACCAAACAGAAGACAAGGAACAGTGCCAAGAAAACCGACGCCTTAGCTAGTATATAGGTAGTCGTTATTTTTGTATTTTGTAAGATATTTTGCATATACATTTGCTTAAGTGAATATTATTGTTATTATAATTTGTTTCTAATTTTGTTTTGTCATGCTTGCTTATAGCTGTTTTATATTACTGCACAAAAATAAAATAATTATATATTGCCTAATTACACAAAATTTGGCCACATAGAACACATTAAAGAGGTGTGGCCAAAAGTAAGACAATAGCCACACCTAAAATTACAAAAATTAGAGTCTATAAATAACCATTAGCCACAACATAAATATTTTTGTGTGACGAAAAGTTTGACAATAGCCACACTTTAAATTATGTGTGACAAACGGTAAAATAATGGCCACACCACAAACTACAAAAGAGTTTTTGAGTGGCAACTTCACATTTTTAGTCACATTCACAATAACCTCCAGTGTCTATAAGATATGATTAGCCACACAATACCTCACTATGTGTGACGAAAAGTTTTACAATAGCCACACTTTAGATTACGAAAAGCATTATATGTGACAAACGGTAAGACAATTGTCACGCTATAATCTACAAAGGTGTGTTTGAGTGGCAAGTAAACATATTTAGCCACTTTTAATGTAACAATCAGTGTCTATATCATATAATTAGCCACTCTATTATTAAATTTAAGTGGCCATTTCTTTGCTATATCCACACAGTATAGGTCACAATGCAAGCTTAACACAACCCTATTGGCCACAATAATATAAAAATTATGTAACTGAAACATGAATTCATGTGGCTATATACGTTCAATGATCACTCATAGTAAATTGTCATGTGGCCATTTTCTACCGTTTAGCCACACTTATTGGAGAGGCTTCTTGATGGCCAGCAACTAATGCTTGTACCCTTTAGCCACACTTATTACCACATAAGGCCACTAAAAACTGTGTGTGACCATATCATACCCACGGTGTCGCGACCTTTGGCCACATATGACCTGAACAAAATGTGTGTGGCTAAAGGCCTACGGCCACACTTTTTTCGTGTAGCCGAAGGTCAATTTTCACGTAGTGTGTTGCAAATACGAATAGGTCTCACTATATTGATCTTGGCAATTGTGACAGCGTCTGTGAGTTTTGTGATGCTTTCTTTTGGTTTGATGAACGTGTTGTTTCGACTTCTACAAGGTAGAATCTTACATACACACAATGTTGTAACGGAGGTCGTGTTGCACTCCCGTATCCTAGGAACCCTTATACATCTATTATTCATTTGTTTCAACAAACTGACTTTATGTCAATAATTCATGTATACAACTCTATCATTTCTATGACATCTTTTGGTGTTAAGGTTAACGACACCATCAACCAAGGATCTAGACCATACATTTTTAAGATAAACGTCCAGGTTCACCATTGGTTAGGTACCATTTGTAAACACCAACATTGACCTTATATATGTAATTATTTGTTTTCACATTTTCTTTTCTTTTTGATTGTTTTACTCTACATCAAAAATGAATGTTAGCTTAGAGATGTTTTTGTATATGCTGCATACTATAATTAAGAAGGCCAATTCAGTTTGTTTATTTAGCTTACAATCTGTAGGGGTATTATGGTCATAACTAAATATTGTTGAAAACAAGTTCGACTGACCTGTTAATGCTATTTGCTTCCATAACTTAACCCATTCCTTTTAACCAAACTAGCCTTTTTTTTCAAACAATCTGTTATCTTAACCACTAATGGTTTTTAGTAGTGCATAAACATATATATTATGTACATTGTAGTTTGTACTTATTCACTTTCTAATATCTTTAACAGACTTTCTAACACCAACCTGCAGATTAAATAAGACTACTTGAGAAAAGTTCTTCCAAAGCACAAATAAGAATGAAAGGCTTCCAAAATTCCTCATAACAAGATGAATGGTAAGTATTAATATATTTGAATCACAAACTAAAAGTCAAACTCAATGTAAGTACACTGACATGGCTAACCGCAACAGGAAAAAAAAGGTTGAGATCACTTTCTTGCATATCACAGAACCCCTTGCAAGTGATGACATACGCGAAGGTGACATAATTGCTATAACATCAACAACTTCATCGAAATACAAAGGTATAGTGTCAACCTTTATAGATTACAAGTACTAGGGATGAGCGAATTCGGTATTGGTACCGGTACCGAAATCGATACCGATTTGGTACCGTCGGTACCGAATCTAGTTTTCGGTATCGATACGGTACGGACGGTACTAGTATTTCCTGAATTATCAGTACCGGTATTAAAAACTTGCAATTTTAGGGATTAGGATTTTTGGTACCTGTACGGTACATATATCATTCCTAATTACAACCAACATTATAAAAAACATACTACAACATACACATGTCAAAATCTAACATCCATCTACCATGGAGCAGCCGGAAACTACAAGAGCCACAACACTGCACGTCAACCCCACATTCCCTGAATTAAAAGAAAATGTGTCAATACTTAAATCACTTCCACCTCTTCAAGCCAATGTTACAATAAACCAAATGCTCACCAACAATCCAGGAAACAAGGTAATTACACCACTTTAGAAACTGAATTTGGATTCATTGTTTTATGAATTACCTAAGAAATTCTTGCTATTCCCTTTAAAAAATTAATTCCATGGAAGAAGAGGCATGTAACAAGAAATTCACTAACATTCAAATTAACGCAATATTCAAACTTCAAATGCATTGCTCGCATAAAGGACTTTGAAGCTCATCAAACATGGTATACTGTCAAGTGCTCAAAATGTGGAAAAAAACTAGATGAACAATAAGACAACTACGTCTGTAAAGACCATGACAAGATTGATCTAAAGTTCAGGTTATAACACAAAACATACAAGCACCCAATCTACTCCATCTCACTAACATCTCCATAACCACATTTGTCGCAACTATTGTGTGAACGCCTCCATCATAGACGATACATCAACAAATAAAGTCGTCTTCTTTAATAAAGCCATGACAGACATGCTCAAAATCTCCTGCAAGAAAATCGTCGTCGAAGGTGCAAACAACGTTGCACGTGTCATACCACATGCGCTCACAACACACATCAGTAAACTCAAGTTTTTTGACCTAATAATAAAATCAGGCAGGAGTATCATTGTCAACAAAGCTATAAACATAGCAGAAACTGATAGCACCCGATCCCAAAAATGTCAGCCTGAAATGAAGTCAAATTCATACTCCATGTATAATCCTCTTATATTTCCTCATGTTTAGACTAAACATAACACATGTACTAAATACAACATTAAATGACTATGACAAGTGCAGGTAGTGACAACTCGGAACAGAATCAGCAAAAAACTTCCAACTGAAGCAACGAAAAATTTCTTTTGGGCTAATGGCAAACATCGCCACTCTCTAATTAGACAATGACCAAACTGACTTTTGTAAATATCTAGTGCGTTAAATATGATAGAAAATTAGGTGGCTATGATTATGTAAGCTACAACAGCTACCTTAATTCCCCTTTGCAAGGGGAAATTTTTTGTCAACTACTAATATCATAACCTCAAATAACATTTTGATTAAAACATATGACATGAATTTATGACTTTTATATTAGCAATAAACTACAAATTATGCTTTAAATAAAGTTCTACTATAACAAAAAAATGGTTCAAGCAAAGCTAAGAAGATGCTGAACATGTTCATTTTAATAAGAAGTTGTGGCTACTTAAATTGTAATCACAAACCCGCACAACATGTGCGTTATACAACCTAGAAATAAACCTGTGCAACGCGCGGGTTATAAAACCTACTTGTTTTATTAAATAAAAAAAAGTTATTAATGTTACATTCCCAAACTGAAGGGGCTTAATTGAAAATTGATTAAACGGAACCAAAACTGTAGTATTCAAAATCTGTAGGAACTAGGAACTAAATCTGCTGATAACTTTGACAGCAACAGTTCATTCTTCCAAAAGTGAAGGGACTTAACTGAAAACTGATCAAATGAAACCAAAGCTGTATTATTCAAAAATTTGTAGGGACTAAATCTATAAAGATCAAACTTTCATTATATCAATTTTTCTTCTTTAATATATAGTAAAATATAATATTATTAGATTTGTCACATTATCTGTATCTATGTATAGTAAAGCAGAAGTTTGGTGTCATGGACTGTCACACCTCAACCTAAGGCGGAAATGCCGGGGCGTGAACTGATTGTCACAGCTCACAAGGTTACTATAATGCAATATTTAAATGACAATATCTATTAATTAAATTCAGTTATCAAATAAATCAAATACAAACAAGTACATAATTAATACAACAATACAAATTTTATATTTCTTGATTAAAATATTCTTCTAACTAAATTATTCAATAAGTCTTCACCAATCTGCACTAAATTTCCACGATAACCTGCATATGCGTATAAAATAGAATATTTGTCAACAACACATGTTGAGTGAGTAAAACACCAGTTTAAGACACAACAATAATAGTATATAGTAAATAAAGAAAGATGCAAGTTGTTCCTGTGAGAATAAACAGTTAAGCCATAGCATGTAAACAAGCAATCAACCATAAAGAAAGGGCTCAACCAATCCAAATAAATGGACATTGGTTACCAAGCAAGGACTAAACCGTTGCCATAAAAATGGACATCGGTTGCCGAAGTAAGCAAATAGTGTTCAAGTAAAGAAAGTAAGCAAATAGCAAGTTAATCATAAACTGATATACACACAAGGATTAACATTTGCGGTTTTGTATACTAGATAATAGGTATATATATATATAAGATACGCACATGTCCCCAAAAAGGTTTAAAAATAAGTAAAAAGGGGAGTGATTACTCACATTAGTAAATAAGCGAGACGATAAAGATTTTATAAGATATAAGGGTAGATCAAGCTCTTCGGGACAAATACCGACGAGAAATCCTAAGTAACAATAATTGAGGAAATAAATATGGATAGAATAACGAAGCTAATAATAGATAAAGGTTCGGGGATTCGATGATCGGGTGTATTCTTACGAAAGTTAAATATTACTTAGATTTATAATTAATTTTATTATCAAGGTTTTATCGTATATAATATGATTAAATAAATAGTTAAATAAATTTTATAGTTTACATCAAGAGATTTGTTTTTAATAATTATTTTAAACTAAAAATACATTTAATGTATTTATATATTTTTTCACCATTAGAAAGATTTCTTTTTAAATAAACATTGTAAATAGTAACTAATTTATATAAACTACAATCTTTTATATAATACTTATCAATTATGTAAAATAATAAGGTTTAATATAGATTTAATTATGTATTTCAAATAAATAAACCTTTTTAAATCTTTAACGTTTATCAAACCTTTTTCAAATCTTTAATAAAAGTATATGTATCTTTAAAATATATATATATATATATATATATATATATATATATATATAAGATTCGGAAACAAAATTTAGTTGGAATGACGGTACTATATATAATAATAAAAGAAACTGGATTATAATGTATTTAACAAAGTTTAAATAAGTAAACATACTAACTAAAAGATTAAACGTGTGAAAAAAAATAATTCATTAAAACCGGGCTGGGGGTGGATCGAACCCGCGCCCCAGCCACAAATAACCTTAACCCAGCCACAAACAACCAACTGCTCCATCCGTCTAATTTATTATATGTTAAAAATAAACGTTTTTAAACAGACAGAAGTGAACCCGTAACCCCTTATGAACCCTAGACTGCAAATCCGATTATCCGGTAAGTGTTAATTAAATTAATGTTAGGGTTATGATATTACGAAGAACGAGGAACATGATGATGTAAATAATTACCTCATATGATGTTGTCTGATCTGTCTAATTGATCGATTAAAAGCCGGCCAAATACGAGGATGAACAGGCACGAACAAACTGATGAACTATAATTCGATAATGGGGTTTTGTTGGCGCTGCAGAGAGGAGGGTGTGGGTACATTTAATTTAAGTTTTATGATTGATTACATGTATATTGAAAACGAGTTAAAGACGGTTAGATATAACGAGCAATACATATATTATATGATCTTGTTCCCTAATTAAGTTGTCGGTGGAGTTCGTATAAGACATTACCAAGATTTGCACAAATCAATTTGGCTATTAGAAAGAGAATTAGCTTCAAGAAAACTAAACGGGTTTCGGGTATACGGGTCTAAAGGTTAAAGGGTTTGGTTTGAAATGTAGGTTATGAATATTTATATAATAATATAATCAGTTTTTACAATTTGGTCCCTCTATTATGAAGATGGAAACTAAAATAGGTTTAAGTATTGATTAGGGTGTAAATTGTATAATCTTCAAAATTGTTTTATATAAAATAAATAAATAGTAAAACAATAAATATTAAATTAACTAATTAACTCGATATTTTATTTATAAATTTTCTGTATATAAAAGCAGGTCTGGTTATGTCTATTAAATATTAATTTGGAAAACCCGAGTTGTTACAGTCTCCCCTACTTTAGGGAATTTCGTCCCGAAATTAAAAGATACTATAACAAAACCATTAAAAAAATTATCATAACACAAAACTTTGAATAGTTAAAACAACGCTCCAAGTGGAAATCTGATAAGGGCACTTATATATAGGATGTATCAGCGACGTATCTACCATGTCCTTATCGTCTTTAAATTTGTATCGTTATCTCAGCTACTTTCAATTCTATATTATGACACACAATCTTGCGCATCATGATTTCCATACGAGGAGTTCGATAATTATGTTCCGGACCATAATTATTTTTACAAAAACGTTTGAAAATATAATTTCAAACGGATGGTCCACATGATTCGTCCCATCGTGTGGATTTGTAGACGGATGGTCCACATGATTCGTCCCATCGTGTGGATTTACAAAAACGTATGAAAATATAATTTCAATGAAAATCTTTTTAGGGAAAAGAGTTATAAGTGAGACATCCTTTAAATAAACAAAAGTTTATAGTTTGGTTATTTAAAATGAGGATTTTTATAAACCAACCCTTCAATAATTTTAAACTTTACTCGAGGGACATAATAATAGAAAATCTAAATTAGTACTTCAATAATTCATAAAAACGTTAATTTAAAATTTATTAAATAGTCGATACAAGGCAGAAAAGTCAAATTCAATTAAGATAGAATAGACGAGCGGAAAATTCTTCTAGTAGTTTAAATCCTAAAATGCGCATGACTTGGAACTGGAAACTTAAATGTCTTGAGTGATTTGATCCATAAGAGCTTGAGCAGTCGAGGTAGGTTGATTCGGCATCGCTTGGATAACAGGAGCTTGAGCAGTTTGCAAGAGAGTTGATTGGTTATAGTAGGTTTGGTAAGCTTGGGCTTGTGGTGCAGAATCTGATAAGTTTGGGTTACGTAAGAAGGATCTTGCTTGATGAGAGGAACTCGGATGACGAGGGATTGGTAGGTTTGGACTTTGTGGGTAATGTAGTAGGGTGTAACTATAGTTTGAACATGTTTCGTTTGGATAATGTGAGGACACATATCGCAAAGAGGATTAGGGTCTCCTGAAGGGTAGCAAGCATGGGTAGTAGTTGCATTAGGTTGAGCATTAGGGTAGGTTGTTGCGGGACATCTTGTGCATTAAGGGGTGTAGAGCAAGTAAATGCAAGGATGATCGAAACGATTACATTGGGAGAAAAAACGACATGAGGATTGAGTCGAGTGGTGAAAGTTACTAGTGGGCAATACGAGTGAACACCGATGGAGAGTTTCTTGCTCGGGATACTTTGATTTTGTCGAGGTTGATAATTGACTTGATTAACAACATAGTTTTTATAATTAGACTTGTGCTTGCTGTTGTCGCGAGGATGAGTGGAGTAAATGAATTAAAATTTCAATCAAGGAAGTTAATGAACAAGTTTAAATTGGTTGTATTAATGTTTTGAATTTGAGTTTATATTTTAGAGGTTGCAGCAGTTAACTCATTGGATATACACGCGTTGGTCATGAGAACTAGACGATTGATGTCGAGGACGACAATGATTTCTTAGATGAGACATTCTATGAGGACCAAAAATAAAGATTTATAAGATGAATGATGAGTTGAGGAAATCATTTAAGTAATACAAGTTTAATTGTTTTATAATAATTTTGCTTTTAAGAAATGGGGGGGGGGGGGTACGTGTCGTATCATGAGCAATAAAGATAAAATTTTATAAGGTAAGGGTTATATAGCGTAAATACTTTTTAGATGGTGTAGTCAATATGATTAAACTGTGATGACTACACGAGGAGATAAGTCTGTTTAAAAATTTAGATTTTAATTTAATTAAGTTTACAATAAACTAACGAAATAGAAATTGTGGATGTTGGCCTCCCGTAAGCTTTCCATGGCAATTTGAATGGCCCAACGAACTAACGAATAAAATAACTGAGTTGGACAGCCCATGAGTGTTACATGGCAATTTGATTGTCCCAACTAATTAACGAATTAACAAAGCAATGAAGTTTGTCGGCCCGATGGGAGTTACATGGCCTTTTAACCGACCAAACTAAATAACGAACTAACGAAATAAAATTTGGGTAATCGGAGTATCTCGTGAATCACCACGTAGGATGACTCCAACAAAAACATAAAACAAAGTGAGAAATGAATAGTCGGGATTCCCGACTAACCATTTTAAATAACGTAAAAACCATAATCGGAAGGTTACCGAATTTAAGCCACGAATCACCGTGAATTCGGTTTAAAAACAACCTAAGGTGTCGGTCATATGACAGTTTTGTTACTCTTTGGCCGAGAGGAACTTGTCATGCTACCTAGCCTTAAGATGAAGGAGCAAAAACAAAAGTAGAGAATTCTTAAGAAATTTCCCAGAAATAAAAGGCACTCTACTTTAATTTAAAATATTTAAGAAAAATTTTCTTTGAAGGTTGTGGCATAGCATCAGAGTTGTGTGTGTGTGCATAACAACACAATAATAAATAATCATTATTTAAACAGTTAAATAAATACTTAATCTAGAAAGTATGTAAGTTGTAAACAATCAAATACAACAAATCAGGTAAACAGATAAGCACGTATGGGGCTCCTAAGCATGTGACTAGGGAACCACTAACGACCTATCTTAAACCTTCGGCTCTGATACCAATCTGTTACACCCCTACCTAAGGTGGAAATGCCGGGGCGTGAACTGATTGTCACAGCTCACAAGGTTACTATCATGCAATATTTAAATGACAATATCTATTAATTAAATTCAATTATCAAATAAATCAAATACAAAAAAGTACATAATTCATACAACAATACAAATTTATATTTCTTGATTAAAATATTCTTCTAACTAAATTCTTCAATAAGTCTTCACCAACCTGCACTAAATTTCTACGATAACCTGCATATGCGTATAAAATAGAATATTTGTCAACAACACATGTTGAGTGAGTAAAACACCAGTTTAAGACACAACAATAATAGTATATAGTAAATAAAGAAAGATGCAAGTTGTTCCTGTGAGAATAAACAGTTAAGCTATAGCATGTAAACAAGCAATCAACCATAAAGAAAGGGCTCAACCAATCCAAATAAATGGACATTGGTTATCAAGCAAGGACTAAACCGTTGCCATAAAAATGGACATCGGTTGCCGAAGTAAGCAAATAGCGTTCAAGTAAAGCAAGTAAGCAAATAGCAAGTTAAGCATAAACTGATATACACACAAGGATTAACAGTTGCGGTTTTGTATACTAGATAATAGGTATATATATATATATAAGATACGCACGTGTCCCAAAAAAGGTTTAAAAATAAGTAAAAAGGGGAGTGATTACTCACATTAGTAAATAAGCGAGACGATAAAGATTTTATAAGATATAAGGGTAGATCAAGCTCTTCGGGACAAATACCGACGAGAAATCCTAAGTAACAATAATTAAGGAAATAAATATGGATAGAATAACGAAGCTAACACTAGATAAAGGTTCAGGGATTCGATGATCGGGTGTATTCTTACGAAAGTTAAATATTACATAGATTTATAATTAATTTTATTATCAAGGTTTTATCGTATATAATATGATTAAATAAATAGTTAAATAACTTTTATACTTTACATCAAGAAATTTGTTTTTAATAATTATTTTAAACTAAAAATACATTTAATGTATTTATATATTTTTTCACCATTAGAAAGATTTCTTTTTAAATAAACATTGTAAATAGTAACTAATTTATATAAACTACAATCTTTTATATAATACTTATCAATTATGTAAAATAATAAGGTTTAATATATATATTTAATTATGTATTTCAAATATATAAAACCTTTTTAAATCTTTAACGTTTATCAAACCTTTTTCAAATCTTTAATAAAAGTATATGTATCTTTAAAATATATATATATAAGATTCGGAAACAAAATTTAGTTGGAATGACGGTACTATATATAATAATAAAAAAAACTGGATTATAATGTATTTAACATAGTTTAAATAAGTAAACATATTAACTAAAAGATTAAATGTGTGAAAAAAAATAAATCATTAAAACCAGGCTGGGGGTGGATCGAACCCGCGCCCCAGCCACAAATAACCTTAACCCAGCCACAAACAACCAACTGCTCCATCCGTCTAATTTATTATATGTTAGAAATAAACGTTTTTAAACAGACAGAAGTGAACCCGTAACCCCTTATGAACCCTAGACTGCAAATCCGATTATCCGGTAAGTTTTAATTAAATTAATTTTAGGGTTATGATATTACGAAGGACGACGAACATGATGATGTAAATAATTACCTCATATGATGTTGTCTGGTATGTCTAATTGATCGATTAAAAGCCGGCCTAATACGAGGATGAACAGGCACGGACAAACTGATGAACTATAATTCGATACTGGGGTTTTGTTGGCGCTGCAGAGAGGAGGGTGTGGGTACGTTTAATTGAATTTTTATGATTGATTACATGTATATTGAAAACGAGTTAAAGACGGTTATATATAACGAGCAATACATATATTATATGATCTTGTTCCTTAATTAAGTTGTCGGTGGAGTTCGTATAAGGCATTACCAAGATTTGCACAAATCAATTTGGCTATTAGAACGAGAATTTAGCTTCAAGAAAACTAAACGGGTTGCGGGTTTACGAGTCTAAAGGTTAAAGGGTTTGGGTTGGAATGTGGGTTATGAATATTAATATAATAGTATAATCAGTTTTTACAATTTGGTCCCTCTATTATGAAGATGGAAACTAAAATAGGTTTAAGTATTGATTAGGGTGTAAATTGTATAATCTTGAAAATTGTTTTATATAAAATAAATAACTAGTTAAACAATAATATTAAAATAACTAATTAACTCGATATTTTATTGATAAATTTTCTGTATATAAAAGCAAGTCGGGTTATGTCTATTAAATATTAATTTGGAAAATCCGAGTTGTTACACGGACCATTAATATTATTAGATTTGTCTCATTTTTATTTAATTGCAAGGATGATTAACATTGCTGACCTCTGATTCTTGATCCTTAGTTTTGTTCATTTGACTCACATGAACGTTTGGTTGGTGATATTGTGGAATTTTGTATATTATAATTAAATTAGTTTTTTATCGGGCACACTAAGCTTGCCAAATCGGATATATTTATGTACCCATCACTATGAGGTAGTGCATTAATGTGGGTGCGATTGGTATAAATCAAGTTCGTTAAGATATCGACACTAAATTAAAAAAAAATATGTCAACGAAGAATTTTAATAAAAAAATAACATATTAAAAAGGTCAAAACGGTAACGACACTGATTATCCAGCTAGCTTTATGCGGAGAATTTGGTTAGTAAACTGGGGCATTGTGGCAACGAATAAACGCGAATTTGGTCGGTCTTAGACACGTTTTTTGGTACCGGAACTAAACCTTAAAACTAAATTCGTCAAATTAAAGTTTTTTAAAATAAAAAAAAATCAAAAGTAGCAGCACTCGTATAATGTATTACTAAAAAAATAGCATATTTAAAACAATGTTTATTAGGTCGGTAAAATCTGGGTGATGTTAAACCCCGAGTGTTGCAGCATCCAGTCGACCTATATTCGATCGACGTCGGTTACACTCGTAAGTCGTAACTGTAACATAATTTAATCCAATAATAAATTTGACAAATTAGCATATATATAAAAATACTAAATATTTAAACAGACGTGTATTTGGTGAGCAACCCGGACGTTGTCAAAACTTGAGCGTTGTCGGTCATAGGCGTTGCAACGGTAGTTGGCTCAGTTTGACAAAGCCCGAGCGCTGCAAGTCTTGAGGTTTACAGCGATGGGTCAACACAATTCACTCAATTTCAGTTACATTCCAAAAAGGTCGGTAAAACGCCGGTGTTGGTAAAAACTGAGCGTTGTCGGTCCCCAGGCACTGCGATGGTCAGTTAGTAAAACCCGAGCGTTGCTGGCCACGGCGTTGCAGTGGTGAGTCGACGCGGATACATTTAGTTTTGGTTACGTTTGTTACAATACCAAAATAAAACATAAAAAAAGTTATTGTGGTCCGGCAGTGGTCCGCCACTTGGCCCAATAAAATAAATAGTTGGTGAGTTGTAGACAAGGGCTGCTCTAGGCATATAATAGGGAATGTAAGTGTACTAGATGATGTTAGAAGAATAAACAGAGGAACTGTTAGCTTTGTAGGAGAAAGTGGGGGATCGATTACAGGAATTGGTAATGTGGATAACGGGAAGATAATGTTGGAGATGGTGTACTTTGTGGAAGAACTTTAACACAACCTCCTAAGTGTCTCGCAGTACTGTGATAAGGATTACACCATGTACTTCACAAAGACAGAGTCTTTGTGCTAAAACTAGGATTCACGATTCAAGATGAGTGGATAATCATGAGAGCTCTTAGAGAGAAGAATGTGTACATGATGAATATGTGTTCCTCTGACACCACTTCAGATGAGACTCCATTGGAGCTACTCCCTTGGTTTAAAAAAACGTGACCGAGTCAAGTCAAGACGAGAGGTGACCTAAGGCAATGGCATCTTCACTTTAGGCTACTTAAGGTGAGCAATCTTTAAAAGGTGAGCCTGCGGAGAGATTTTAGGCAAAAAGCTACCAAAAGCGAAGCTGAGGCGCTCACCTTTTAAGCATATGTGGTTGTTAAGCTTCTAAATGTTGTACAATATGTTTGTTAGGTTGTATGTGTAGGTAGTTTATATATTGAATCATATATAATGCTTATATATAGCTACATTATGGGTCGGGATTCTAAAAACCCATGATATATACATATATAAAATTATATAAGTATGTTCGCCTCATGTACAAAAAGATCTCGCTTTTTCGCTTGGCGCTTCACGCTTCAGTTTTAAGCCCCGTCGCTTTTCCTTTTCTCTCGCTTTTTAAAACCAATGCTACTCCACATGGATCTCTTTGGTCCAGTAAATGTTAATTTATTCCATTTGCAATCAACTTCAATGGTCCAGTAAAGACTATTGGTGTTGATTCACCTAGACCCAGTGAAAGATATAAGATGGGAAACTCATGTGATAAATTCAAGGTCAAGTTTGGTGCAAGATTTGTGATGTCTATGGTCATCACACAGACTCATGTCAGGAAAGGTTCACTCCTAAACCATTTCATGTTTCTGACAACATCAAGTTTGGACAAGATTTTGCATTCTACAAGAGAAGATATAATGAATACTTGAGCAAAGGTGATAAAAAGGCAGAGGATCAAGTCAAAAGTGTAGAAGCAAATGTGAAGAATAGTGAACAAAATCTCAAGAAAAAAGGCTCCAAAGTTGAAGAAACTCAACAGATCTTAATCTGTTAAGTTTTAAACATCTGAAAAATCTGCTGACTCTAATAAGCCAACAGTGTGTGAAAGGAAAATAAAGCTTGTGAAGAAACTTCTCACCAAAAAGAAATCAAATGTACTTAATGGTGATGAGAAGTTTCTATTGAAAAATGGTTTTGAACGACATGGGTTTCTGTGGAAACCAAGGTCTGAAGCACAATTGACAATTAAGAAAAGAGA
The DNA here is from genome assembly GCF_021521415.1 of Bidens hawaiensis. Classification (NCBI taxonomy): domain Eukaryota; kingdom Viridiplantae; phylum Streptophyta; class Magnoliopsida; order Asterales; family Asteraceae; genus Bidens; species Bidens hawaiensis. The sequence goes on from NW_027495996.1 coordinate 124,978, forward strand.
ATTTGTCATTGAAGAATGCACAAGCATAGTACCTTATGCTGGTTATTTGTGTGAATCTGGTTATAAATATAATGATTCATGTGAACTAGTTCATGAGGATCCCAAACAAAATGCAACAAATGTTAATGTTGCTGATGATTTGCAAGCTGAATAAGCTTGTACTTCATCACTTAATTGATTCATTTTTCTTTAATATGTGCAGGAATAGTCCACCCAAATGAATGTTGTATGGTACCAGGACAGCGGATATTCCAGGCACATGACTTTTGACAAGAGGTCATTAGTCAACTATGAAGAAAAATTTGAAGGACCAGTTGCATTTGGGAGTGATGAAAATGTAGGAAAAATTGTGGGGCAAAGGCATTCTAACAAATGTCAAAGTGTCTTTTGATAATGTGTTCTACGTGGAAGGATTGCAATATAATCTTTTGAGCATATCACAAATGTGTGATAAAGGTTATAAGGTTGTATTTGATGATTCTAACTATTTCATCCCCAAACTTGAATTTTTAATTCCTCCTGATATGATCATGATGGTTTCCCTTAGAAATAGAAACTTATATGAACTTAGAATGAAAGATGCCATTTCTAGAGGAGGTACCTACTTTGTGTCCAAAGCCACTGAGAATGAAACCAAACTTTGGCACAAAAGCTTTGTCATATCAATATGAAGAATATGAATAAACTTGTTAAAGGTGAACATGTCATTGGTTTAAGGGAATTCAAATTGGATGACAAGTTCATTTCTTGTCAGAAGGGAAAGCATCACAAATCACTCACAAATCAAAAGTCATGAACTCAATTGATCAAATATGATCATACGCCCCCCTTTGCACTCAGGACGGGGCATGGATTTCTTCAATAAGTATGATCATACGCCCCCTTTGCACTAAGGACCATGTTTCGAGTGGAAAAGGAAACCCGATCTGAGTACGTTGGTGCGCAATCCCAACTGGAAAGGACCTTCAATTAGTCTTCACACTCAGGACCTTCAATTTTCTTTACACAAGTTTTCATGGAATTATATGGTTTTTATATACTATTTAAACTATGAGAACTCTCCAATTATTAATTTAGTTGACATTATTTTATATATATATATTACAGTTACAGTTGTTAGAGGACGAAACAGATGAATACAATAGACTTAGGATATTTTAAATAAGTATTTTAAATGTTTCACTTCCTTGTAATTTTTTTTATTTGCAACCACCTGTGTACTTGACACATTTAAATGAATTAATGATAATATTGTAACTTAATAGTGTCACGTGTGTTTTGAGCAATCTGTATTCCACACTCAGGCATTTCCGCTTTAGCCAGGGTGTTACAGATTAGTATCAGAGCCGTGACTATAAGATAGGACATTAGACGTAGTGTTCTAGTTGGTTATAGCATAGTTTTATTTATTTAGGGTTGCATGATTAGAAATTATGTGGGCCCTATTTGATTGTTCAATGCACATTATTTGGTTATATTGATTTCTTTATGGCTCATCTACACAAATGTTGTTATGCTTTGCCTCATGTACACAAACATCACACACAAGTCCAAGGCTTATGCCTAAAACAAAGATTTTCAAACATTTTTTCAACAATCGATTTTCAATTAGTTTTGCGATATTTCTTTTTCTTAAAGATGATTCTATGTGGCGGGTATGTAGTAATTGGAAGGGGATCGTGCTTGTTTTCTGAACCCTTGACACCAAGGTTATTGAAACCTAAAGATAAGAAATGTGCATAAATCCCTATCAGACGCGAGACCTGGTTTCTTACTAGGAGAGTTCAGATAGGGCATGAAACCTATTAAGCCAAAACATACCACCCCAACAACATATGAATCACTACTTTAAAGATTTCAACTTTACCTTGTCATCATTGTGTAAAGGAAAATGGGTTCACTCCTAAGGATGTCATACAAGTCACGGTGGTTCATGCGACGTGTGACTCTGACACTCAATGTTTTACCATGTGTTTTAACTGAAAGTATGCCAAGTCATGGTGATACATGAATACCCAGCTTTTGGTTCGATTTATTACACATTTTGATTTAGTGTTGTAATACGAGAATAGTCGAGTTTCAATGTGATTATTTTTAGTTATATATTCATGTATTATTAGGGTTTAAAATCGAAAATTTGAAAAGTCATGGTGATACATGATTTTCGAGTTTCAATTTGATTATTTTATTTATATATTTATATATTATTATGGTTTAAAATCGAAAATTCAAAAAGTCATGGTGGTGCATGAATAGTCGATTTTCAGTTCGTTTTCTTTATTTTTATCTATTCATTTATTTCTATGGTTTGAATTTGGAGTACGAAGTGTCATGGTGGTACATGAACGCACCATTTTTAATTTGATTTCATTACCTATATTAAGTTTGATGTATTTTCAATTTGGTTAATCAAAAAATTGTGAGATTTTTTGTGGAAATGAGCATTTCAATTTCAAATTTAAATTCATGTGATTTTATTTCTTTACTTATTTTTCTTTAAGATTTATATAGATTAAATCTGATGTTTCAGTTGGTTGTTAATACGAATTTCATATATACATCCCCTGTCACGCGAATCATTCACGTTTCACAGCACGACTTATCGTTTTCCTCGACGACGTCCTCGAAACTCAACCCGCAAGATGACAACTCAGATTTCCACGTTGTTGACCGCCGTGATCCTGACTATGATAACCCAAAATCCATCAACAGTAAATTCAAAACTATGCCTGAACCATTCCAACAACACAATGTCCAAGACACTCAAACTTACCTCAACAAAAAGTCTTAAACGGGGACACACCCTTTGTATAACATGTGTAAATTCCACCACTTCATTACCATACAAATGTGATAATTTTAGCCACCACCTCATACCAAAAACCTATACATATTAAATATCACCTATTCCACAACCTGTTACCCAACCATTTATCCCAACTGTATGCCTTATGCTCGTACTTGAAGCATGCTATTAGTACAGTGACCCGAGTACCCCCGTAATACTCAAAAAGGACTAACTTGTTTCCGCCATGCAATATCTTAATCGCATCCTCTAACCACTTGGAGCTCATGAAACACCCCGGCTAAAGCGGAATACGCCCGAGTGTGACGTACAGATTTCTCAAAACACACGTGACACTATTAAGTGACAATAATATCATTAGTTAACTTAAACATCATGTACACAAGTTGTTAACAAGTAATACAAGGAAAAATACAAGAACATTTAACAAATTGTCCATTTATTAATATAACCTAATTTCTAGTGTCCTCGTCACGGCAGCAATCTCTAATAAGGTACCTGTAGCATATATATATAAAATAATGTCAACTAAATGAATAGTTGGTGAGTTTTCACAAGTTTTGATATAAGTACATACAAAAATTTACAATTCCATGAACAAGTGTAAATGAGCAAGTAAAGTCCTTTCCCGTTGGGATTGTGCACCAACGTACTCGGATAATAGAGCAAGTAAGTGTCTTTTCCATTGGTAACAACCAACGTACTCGGATCGGGGTTCCCTATTCCACTCATAACATCGAGGTCATGAGTGCATAGGGGGCGTATGATCATACTTAATGAGGAAACCATGAGCACGAAATCTTTGAACAAGTAAGCAAATAAACACACAATTCCATGTAACAAATTGTAGTTTGTAAATAATGAATAAGCGAAATTGTAATTTGGATAGGATATATATGCTACCCCCAAAAGTAATAAAAGAGTAAAAAGGGGGTATGAGAAACTCACCTTGGAGTTGAAGACAAACTTGAAATAAAACCGAAAGTGCGTAAATGAAACCGAATCAAATGAACATCACGAACTAGAATTAAAAGTACAAAATTAATTATTACTAATGACTTTAAAAAGTAAATAGATCGGGTTTTCGGGAATTAGAAGTGTTGAATGTATATTTAATCATGGAGTTGGATATTATAATATTATTTTATACATTAACGAGTTTTTAACGAATTTATATTTTAATAATAAATTACGAGGTTTATATTGAGTTTGAATATTATAATGGTTATGGGATTTTGATGTTAACGGTATATTTATTTTGAACAACGAATATGTTAACAAAGTTTAAAGTTTACGAACGAAAGTGTGTGTGTATATATACATATAAATAAATAAAATATGTTTTACGAGTTTAAACAAGACTTGACGAGTTTGAAATTTATAATGATTATGAATTATGGATCTTTAACGGTGTTTTAGCTTGAAATTAATTATGTTTGCGTATTATAAAGTTTAACGAAATAATAGTTGTTTTAGTATAATATTTGTCGGGTTTCTAACGAAAACTTAACGGAAACGAAAGTCGGGTTTTCAGGTGAAAAGTAATAAATATAAATTATAACTAATGTTATTTAACTTAAAATAGTTTTTATTTGATTTATTATAATTTTTAATACTTTATTTTGTTTTTTTATAAAAGAAAAGTGTGTAAAAATAAAATAAAATATCAAAACTGCCATGACCCGGATTAAAACCCGGGTCCTCTGGACCACATAAAGATGGCTTAACCACTAGACCAACTTGTCATTTGATTAAAATGCGAAAAAAATTATTTATATAATAATACAACAAAAACTGCTTCTTCTTCAATCAAACCCTAATTTTAATTCGTTCAAACAGTTCCATGTTTGCCCGAACTAAGTTAAGGCTTTTGTTAGTCGCTTAAAAACAAGTGGAAAGCATATAAAGTTTACCTCAAACCGTGCCAGAAAGATGGTGAATGGAGTTCGCCGGAAAACGAACTTAGGTGAACTGATTAGAGATTTTAGAGCGTGTTTTAGATTGAAGTGAGGATTGGGACGAGTTTAGATGAAGGATTAAGGGCTATTTAAAGTGCTAATTGGAGACGAGGTCGTTTATTTTACAATTATTATAATTTCGGTAAAATCGGGCGGGCCAGATTTAAATCCGTGATTTACGTTGTGTTTTAACGAGTTACTTAACTTGATAATTGTAAGGCCCCGTTACCGGTGCCCTACTTTGGACGTTGGATTTACTCATAAACACAGTTCTAAATATCAGAGTTAATTAAAACTTTCATGGAATAACATAAAACATCAACAGTCGTTACAAACATTCATAACTTGTCTTTAAAACATAACTTAAAACATGTCTTTTAGTTCAACATTAACAAGTAAATATTCAGATGCCAGCTTCTTTATTCATCCGCCATGTGTCCCCCTTCAAGCCAGCCGCCTCATCCTACTCACCTGCGTGCATACTAAAAGTCAGCTACGCTAAGTGAGTTCTAGTTAATCACATAACTTACTTTTCATACACATATACGTGCCGAAGGTACGCATTACATACATAACCTGTTCTTCGTTCATCCATACACATTTACAACTATCCTTACATTATAAAGGGCATTTCACCCTACATACCTCGGATATTATTAGGTTCCGGTACCCTCCATCCTCGGATATTATTAGGGTCCGGTCTCCCTTCATCCTCGGATATTATTAGGGTACGGCACCCTCCATCATCGGATATTATTAGGATCCGGTCACCCTTTCTTCCTTACCTTCATACCATACCTTTCTCTATACATAATTGTAAGTTTCATACATACATACATCATTCATTCTTCATATATAACAATTTTATCATCAAACCTTTACCTGGCGGTACATGCAATATCAGAATATCGTTTATGTACCGACAAGCAGTCAATCATACCTTTTCACATAGAACATATATGGCATACACTTATCACTTAGGATAAGTGTATTAACTAATCACATAGATTATGCACACAGCCCCATAAACATAACAAGGAATGGGGCTAGAAACTCACCTGAATGCGGTTACGTTCACCGTTAATGGTAATCCCTTTCTTGAGCTGCGCACAACTAACTGTATAACAATTACACGTATCAATTAACTATCACTACCCATACCGTCTTCCTAGTTCAATTATTACCCACAACGAACAGGGGTCCGGGGGCAGCGCCTCTTGCAGAGGGGTTCTATGGGCGGCAGCCCCTAGCGGGGTCCAAGGGGCAGAGCCCCTGGCTGGGGTTAAGTTATTATTTTCATTAACTGTCCTAACGCATTTTCCATTAGGATTTTAAGTTATTATTTTAACTCTCCTGTATTCGCAAGCGGTCATAAATGTAAGCGAACATACGTGTAAGAGAACTTAACTTAAGCGAACTTAACCTAAGCGAGCTTAACTTAAGCGAACTTAACCTAAGCGAACTTAACCAGTAGAGAACTTAACATCTGGTGAACTTAACTATCAGGCGAAGTTATAGTCGGCGAACTTGCTCAGCGAACTTATCAAGAGGCGAAGTTAAACGTTAGCAAACATATACATCAGCGAACTTAACTGCAGACGAACTTATATACGCGTGAACTTGTTTGGCGAACTTGTAGCAGCAGCTATGGGTTCAATCTTCACCCCTTAACCATCCCCGTTTTGACATGTAACCCCTTGACATGATACTAACCAACCCTGAGAACATTTCCATGGTCGATTTCGGATAAAACTCGGCCCGGGAAAGCATAAAGTGTGGACCTTTAGGTTCAAAACGTTCAATACTAGATATATGGTCTATTTTAAACTAACCGTGCCTAGCCGTGGGTTTATTAAGTTCGTTTTAACGTCAAGTTTGCTACTTTACATTTCGTCTAGACCCGTTTTACTTTATGTTTAAGATTCAAGGCTAACCGATCCTAAAAACATAAACTTTAAGGTAAAAGACATACCTTTATGTGTTTTGTGTGGTCGCGGTTTGCTTGGTTATATTGTATCTAGCTTGTGTATTAATGATCTAATAATGTCTAGCTTGATTTTGGCCTCGGATCACGTCTCTCTCTCTCTCGGCCGTATATGAGGTGGTGTGTGTGTGTGTGTAGGCAAATATGGAATATGGAATGAGGATTAGGGTTTTAGTATGGTTTAAGGGGTATTTATATCCCTTAAAGAACATGGACCTAAGGCCCATTACCCTTTAATCTATCTTAATTAATCCAAGTCCATGACATTTTATTTATTTAATATCAATTAAATATTAACACATGATAATTAAACATGACTTTCTCTATTTAATATTAGAATATTTTAGGATGTTACAATAATGGTCCTTATTAGTAGAGAAACGCGTTGAACCAATTATTTGAGTTAAAGAGCGTGTTTTGCGGGTTTAGACGGGTAGCCGAAGAAGCCGCGTTCGCCGGCCGGAAAAACGCAGAAAGGTGAGGGAGGGCTGCTGCTGCATTTTTATTATTATGATTATTATATTATATTTTGAATTGAATTTACACATTCAGCCCCTGGACTTTCTTAATTCTTTTAAATCTTAATTAAAATATAATTACAACTTGAACCTTGAACTTTTGAATGTTATAAGAACAACATAAAAGTTTATAAACTTAGCTATTTTTCGTATTATACTTGACAGTTCGTGTGACACCCGGTAAATTCCCAATCCCTTAAACCAAGTAATCAACCTAAATATTAGGTAATTATGTTATGTGCGCCCTGCGCGAGCGCGCCATGTTAGTAAGCGCGTGCATTTGTTATGTGCGCCCTGCGCGAGCGCGCCATGTTAGTAAGCGCGTGCATTTGTTATGTGCGCCCTGCGCGAGCGCGCCATGTTAGTCAGCGCGTGCATTTGTTATGTGCGCCCTGCGCGAGCGCACCATGTTAAGAACCAGCGTGAGCATATGTTATATGCGCCATGCGCGAATGTTTTGGCTTTATGTTTTCATGTTACTTAATGTTATGTTGTCTATGGGTTGACCATCCCGCATGATGCTAAGGCGGGTGCATCCTAAATCGTTTATGCGCGTGCGGAAGGGAACTAACCTCCCCGCATGGCGGGAACATTGAGGGCTAGTTTGCCTGAAGCTCCAAGATGGAATTGACTTCAACATGACTGATCACTATGTTGAAATACCAAGACCACCTGGAGAATCTACAAATGAAACTCAATATCCCTAACTGCGAGAAGGTTACGCACCTACCCGCAGCAAAGAAATGTCCTTCACGCAGAAAGCTATGCGCACAAAGTGATGCGCACAGAACACTTAGTCTATTCTCCAGTCATAAGGAGATTACTCCCGCCCAAAAGGAAACAGTAGCGTGTTTCAGAGATTTTCCACTTTTTACTGAACACTGACAAAAGTACCTGAAAAAGCACACTGTAACATGAAAAGTCAACTGTCAGCCACCCTATTCTCACCAACCCCAGACCTGCATGCCTTGTCCAAATCAAATCAAGATCTTTTGTCCACTCCTCCACTTTTAAGTAAACAATAAACAATAATAATTTCCATACTTTATCATCATTACACCTAGATATGAAAAGATTACAATCCCCTAAAGCAAGGGATTGTGTTCCCTTGAGTTGCCTATAAATATGTAACCTAAATTATCACTCAAAACACACTCCAAAGAACTGCAAACTTGCACTAATCCTCTCCCAAGCATCCGTTGTTTTCATTTCCGATCCTGTTACTAGGTAAGCCGAGAATATAACCTTGAGATCTACTTTCCAACCCTTATATTCTCCTATTTCTTGATCTTAATATATATACTTCTTGTTATTTAATCGTATTCTAGACCTTCAATTCCGAGGCCAACACCAAGAAAACCCGAATCTCGATTTAATCCCTAACAAGAACCACAGGTGAGTCTCACAGCCCCTATTTTCACTGTTTTCACTATTTTTAAACTGCTTTCGGGGCGAGGGACACGTACTTAAATAATGTTTTATCATGGTATACTTACAAGCTATGCAAGCGATTATGTGTTTAAATTATATTTCATGATGAACAATGCGAACGGATATCTAAGGTTTTCGATGTATGTGCGCTAGAACTCGAGTAAGTGATCACTTTACCATTGGAACTCTAAGGGTAGGGACTGCTGGTTTGATCCACCCACTCGTAGGGGTCGCACCTCTTTGCATAGACGAGTGCCTAGTATGGTCATGGGGCAGTACTATGGGTTTGAGCCCGCTCGTAGGGGTCGCGCCTCTTTGCATGGACGAGCGCCTTGTTTTCCGGCACAACGTCCGCGCGTAACCCGCGGGACGGAATTAATGATTAGCTCGTAGGGGCAGCGCCTCTTTGCATAGACGAGCACGGTTTTTCAGAAATGTCCACGCGTAAACCGCGGGACGGCATTATATTATTTAGCTCGTAGTGGCAGCGCCACTTTGCATGGACGAGCACACTTCCAGTAATGATCGCGCGTAGCCCGCGGAACGACTTTTATCAGAAATATGTGTCAGATCTATGTTTTCATACGGATTATCAAGTATATGTTTAGACAAGAAATCATAAATGTGTTTCAATATGATTTTATCAAGACTATGATGCAATGCGATTTATCAAGTTACTAAAACTTGTGAACTCACTCAGTTTATACTAATTCAAATGTTTTTACGTGTCTTTCAGGAGATAACTAGGTAGCGCATGGAGTCACACTTAGAGCACCTCACGCTGAACATCTAAAACTAGCTTTTTGGAATATTTTAGTTCTATCCCTTCGATGCGCGTGGTTGTTCCCGCCGCGCAAGGGGATATGGCGTGGAAATCTTCAACAGTTTTTATACTTGGATGTTTTTATGAAATTTTTAAACAATGTAATGTATTTGTATTAAACTTTTCATGCGCAATGAAAATCTTTGAATGTTTGCAATGGCTCGTGCTTAATTATCAATCCCCACTCGCGCGCGCCCGGCTGTTTCCGCCGCTCAGGGCCGGGTGTGACAGATTGGTATCAGAGCACTGGTTATAGCGAACTAGGAAAAGAAGTTTTAACCTAGACTATAACCGTTGGGGAATCTCATGAAATATTTTTCAAAGAAAATATTTTCAAAAGAAACTATACACACACTTAGGAACACGGGTCACACAGTGTCTAGTAAATAATGATAACATAATGTGCTCAGAGTACATGCGCTAAGCCTGATATATTTTCATTCTCTTTTAAAGCGAGAATGCCTCCAACTAAAGCCAAAGGAATTACCATGACACCCGAGGAACTCGCGGAAATAATCGCGCAAGCAATCGCAACACATGAGGCCAGCAAGGCCGAATCAAGTCAGGGTCGTCAGAATGAGACCCCAGAACCCGAATCAGGAGCCTTGGACAAAGGATGCTCCTATAAGACATTCATGGCCTGTAAGCCTTGGCCATTCAAGGGAACCGAAGGGGCCATTGGGCTCTACAACTGGATTGACAAGATGGAGACAGTTCTCTCCATTAGCGGATGTAGTGAGAACCAGAAGGTCCTTTACGCGACCTGCATGTTCCAAGAAGCAGCTTCGTCTTGGTGGAAGCTTCAAACGAAAACATTGGGGCGAGAAGTTGCTCTCCACAAGACCTGGGAGGAACTGAAGGAATTGATGATGAGAAAGTTCTGCTCTCGCGCAGAAATCCAGAGTCTACAACAGGAATTCTGGAACCACACCATGGTAGGAACGGATATCGACGCCTACAACAACCGGTTCAACGAACTTTGCCAGTTGGTGCCAGACATGGCAAACACGGAGGAAAAGAAGATCGAGAGGTATATTTTTGGGTTACCTCCTGTTGTTAGGGTTCCGCTCAACGCCGCAGCGCCTCCAACTTTTGATGAGGCGGTAGCGCGGGCCATCACCCTTACAAGGGATACGGTCCGTGTGGGTATGTTAACTACGCACGGAATCGAGCAGCGAACCTCTGATCCCAAGAGGAAATGGAACTCTCACCACCGAGGGTCCGGCTCCAAGCAGCCACCGTTCAAGAAGCAGGAGAGCGCAAGGACTTACGCGATTCAGGCCGCGGAGCCACCACGAAAAGGATACAGCGGGCCTCGCCCATGGTGCAACAAATGCAAGTATCACCACGAGGGTGAATGCGCAAGAATCGAATGCGGCAAATGTGGCAGACCAGGGCACAAGACGATGAATTGCCGTGTCAGAGAAGCTGGAGCAAGCGACAACTGCTACGCATGCGGGAAGCCAGGGCATTTTAGTCGGGATTGCCCGCAAAAGGGGAACCAAGCTCGCGGGAGAGCTTTTGTGATCGGCGCAGGCGAAGCTAAAGAAGAGCCGAATGTGGTAACCGGTACGTTTTTGCTTAATGGACATTTTGCATCTGTCTTATTTGATACTGGCGCTGACCTAAGTTTTATATCCGCTGAGTTTAAAGACTCCCTAGGCCTAGCAACCAGTAGGCTAGACACGCCTTATACTATAGAACTAGCCAATGGTAGGCAGTTATGCACGAACGAAAGAACTGATCAATGTGTAATAGTCATGGGAGGTCACGGGTTCGATATTAATTTGTTGCCAATAGACTTGGGAAGTTTTGACATTGTGGTAGGTATGGATTGGTTAGTCGAGAACCACGCGGAAGTTATTTGCCATGAGAAGCAGGTTCGGATCCCACTGTTGAACGGAGAAACCTTGGTAATTCAAGGGGAAAGAAGGGGAGTTGCGACGAAACTGATTTCGTGCCTAAAGGCGCGAAAGTGCCTAAGGAAAGGGTGCTACGCCTTCCTGGCGCATGTCGTAGAGAAGAAAGGAGATGAGCGAAGAATTGAAGACTTACCAGTAGTGCGCGAATTTCCAGAAGTTTTTCCTGAAGATTTGCCCGGATTACCGCCGCCGCGACAAGTCGAGTTTCGTATTGATTTAGTCCCAGGAGCTGCGCCAGTAGCTCGAGCGCCTTATCGCTTAGCTCCATCTGAGATGCAAGAGCTATCCAATCAGTTACAGGAACTATTGGATAAGGGTTTCATACGCCCAAGCTTTTCACCTTGGGGAGCTCCAGTACTGTTTGTTAAGAAGAAGGATGGTTCGTTCAGAATGTGTATTGACTACAGGGAGCTGAACAAGCTGACAGTCAAGAATCGGTACCCCTTACCGAGGATTGACGATTTATTTGACCAGTTGCAGGGATCCAGTTATTATTCGAAGATAGATCTACGGTCAGGATACCACCAACTTAGGGTCCATGAGGAAGATGTGCCGAAAACAGCCTTCCGATCTAGATACGGCCATTATGAGTTCTTAGTGATGCCTTTCGGGCTAACTAATGCGCCGGCTGTATTCATGGATCTGATGAACCGCGTATGCAAACCATACTTGGACAAGTTTGTGATTGTGTTTATAGATGATATTCTGATTTACTCACGGACCAAGGCCGAGCATGAGCAACACCTGAGATTGATTTTGGAATTGTTGAGGAAAGAAAAGTTGTATGCGAAGTTTTCCAAGTGCGAGTTTTGGCTTAGAGAAGTTCACTTTCTCGGTCACGTTGTAAACAAGAAAGGAATTCACGTTGATCCTTCCAAAGTCAAGGCCATCGAAAACTGGGAAGCGCCAAAAACCCCAACTGAGGTAAGGCAATTCCTAGGACTAGCTGGCTACTATCGACACTTCATTGAGAACTTCTCCAAAATAGCTCTACCTCTGACCGCGCTAACTCAGAAAGACAAGAAGTTTGTTTGGGGCGAAAATCAGGAAACAGCATTTCAAATGTTGAAACAGAAGTTATGTAGTGCGCCAATTTTGTCTTTGCCCGAGGGGATGGATGACATTGTTGTTTACTGCGACGCTTCACATCAGGGACTTGGATGTGTCCTTATGCAGCGAGACAAAGTCATAGCATATGCCTCACGCCAACTCAAGACCAATGAAAAGAACTACACAACGCATGATTTAGAACTTGGAGCGGTTGTCTTCGCGCTAAAGATTTGGCGCCATTACCTCTATGGAACAAAGTGTATAATCTTTACGGATCACAAGAGCCTTCAACATATATTTGATCAAAAGGATTTAAACATGAGGCAACGGATATGGGTGGAGTTGTTGAATGATTATGATTGTGAAATTAAGTACCACCCTGGAAAGGCGAATGTGGTAGCAGACGCGCTAAGTAGGAAGGAGCGAATAAAAACGCTACGAGTCAAGGCTCTAAGGTTGACCATTCACGCAGATCTCTCTACCCGCATCCGAGACGCTCAGCAAGAAGCCTTGAAACCAGAGTTTGTTAAAAACGAATGCCTTGGGGGTATGGTTAAGAATTTGGAACTTAAAGAGAACGGCAATCTATATTTCGCTAACCGCATATGGGTCCCTCTCAAGGGAGGATTGCGCGAGCAAGTATTAAACGAAGCTCATAAGACGCGGTATTCCGTACATCCTGGCGCAGACAAGATGTACCAAGATGTTAAAACGCTGTATTGGTGGCCCAATCTTAAAGGCGCCATCGCGACGTATGTCAGTAAGTGCCTGACGTGTTCGAAGGTGAAGGCTGAATACCAGAAACCATCAGGGTTGCTTCAGCAGCCAGAAATTCCCATGTGGAAGTGGGAACAAATCTCTATGGACTTCATCACCAAACTGCCAAGGACACCTGGGGGTTATGACACAATATGGGTTATTGTGGATCGGCTAACTAAGTCAGCGCACTTCCTGCCGATCAAGGAAACCGATAGGATGGAAAAGTTAGCCCGACTGTATATTCGAGAAGTAGTTTCAAAACATGGAGTCCCAGTGTCCATCATTTCTGATAGAGATAGTCGGTTCACATCAAGGTTTTGGAGATCGTTACAAGGGGCTTTAGGTACTCGTCTTGACATGAGTACGGCATATCATCCTCAAACGGATGGGCAAAGCGAGCGAACAATCCAGACATTGGAAGATATGCTACGCGCGTGCGCAATCGATTTCGAAGGTAGCTGGGATACTCATCTCCCATTGGTTGAATTTTCTTACAACAACAGCTATCACACAAGCATTAAGGCTGCGCCATTCGAAGCTCTGTATGGGCGCAAGTGTAGATCCCCACTGTGCTGGGCTGAAGTAGGTGACAAGCAAATGACTGGTCCAGAATTGATCCAAGAAACAACAGACAAGATTTTTCAGATAAGGGATCGCCTTAAGACAGCGCGCGACAGACAGAAGAGCTACGCAGATGTGCGAAGGAAACCATTGGAATTTCAAGTAGGGGATAAAGTACTTTTGAAAGTCTCTCCATGGAAAGGAGTCCCCCGTTTCGGCAAGCGAGGAAAGTTGAATCCGCGCTTCATTGGACCAATTGAGATCCTGGAAAGGATCGGTCCGGTTGCTTATAAACTCCGTTTACCCGCCGAACTCAGTGGAGTTCATGATACGTTTCATGTGTCCAACCTCAAAAAGTGCTTATCTGACGAAACGTTGATTTTGCCGTTGGAAGAGATTCACATCGACAAACAGCTGCACTTCGTAGAAGAACCTATAGCAGTAACCGATTGGAAAGAACAAAAGTTACGCAGGAGCAAAATCAAGTTAGTAAAGGTTCAATGGAACTCGAGGCGTGGGCCTGAATTCACTTGGGAAAGAGAAGACCAAATACGCAAGAAATACCCACACCTCTTTCAGAGCATGGCTTCTGCCAGCAACGTCTCCTAAATTTCGGGACGAAATTCGCTTAACAGGGGGAGAATGTGACACCCGGTAAATTCCCAATCCCTTAAACCAAGTAATCAACCTAAATATTAGGTAATTATGTTATGTGCGCCCTGCGCGAGCGCGCCATGTTAGTAAGCGCGTGCATTTGTTATGTGCGCCCTGCGCGAGCGCGCCATGTTAGTAAGCGCGTGCATTTGTTATGTGCGCCCTGCGCGAGCGCGCCATGTTAGTCAGCGCGTGCATTTGTTATGTGCGCCCTGCGCGAGCGCACCATGTTAAGAACCAGCGTGAGCATATGTTATATGCGCCATGCGCGAATGTTTTGGCTTTATGTTTTCATGTTACTTAATGTTATGTTGTCTATGGGTTGACCATCCCGCATGATGCTAAGGCGGGTGCATCCTAAATCGTTTATGCGCGTGCGGAAGGGAACTAACCTCCCCGCATGGCGGGAACATTGAGGGCTAGTTTGCCTGAAGCTTCAAGATGGAATTGACTTCAACATGACTGATCACTATGTTGAAATACCAAGACCACCTGGAGAATCTACAAATGAAACTCAATATCCCTAACTGCGAGAAGGTTACGCACCTACCCGCAGCAAAGAAATGTCCTTCACGCAGAAAGCTATGCGCACAAAGTGATGCGCACAGAACACTTAGTCTATTCTCCAGTCATAAGGAGATTACTCCCGCCCAAAAGGAAACAGTAGCGTGTTTCAGAGATTTTCCACTTTTTACTGAACACTGACAAAAGTACCTGAAAAAGCACACTGTAACATGAAAAGTCAACTGTCAGCCACCCTATTCTCACCAACCCCAGACCTGCATGCCTTGTCCAAATCAAATCAAGATCTTTTGTCCACTCCTCCACTTTTAAGTAAACAATAAACAATAATAATTTCCATACTTTATCATCATTACACCTAGATATGAAAAGATTACAATCCCCTAAAGCAAGGGATTGTGTTCCCTTGAGTTGCCTATAAATATGTAACCTAAATTATCACTCAAAACACACTCCAAAGAACTGCAAACTTGCACTAATCCTCTCCCAAGCATCCGTTGTTTTCATTTCCGATCCTGTTACTAGGTAAGCCGAGAATATAACCTTGAGATCTACTTTCCAACCCTTATATTCTCCTATTTCTTGATCTTAATATATATACTTCTTGTTATTTAATCGTATTCTAGACCTTCAATTCCGAGGCCAACACCAAGAAAACCCGAATCTCGATTTAATCCCTAACAAGAACCACAGGTGAGTCTCACAGCCCCTATTTTCACTGTTTTCACTATTTTTAAACTGCTTTCGGGGCGAGGGACACGTACTTAAATAATGTTTTATCATGGTATACTTACAAGCTATGCAAGCGATTATGTGTTTAAATTATATTTCATGATGAACAATGCGAACGGATATCTAAGGTTTTCGATGTATGTGCGCTAGAACTCGAGTAAGTGATCACTTTACCATTGGAACTCTAAGGGTAGGGACTGCTGGTTTGATCCACCCACTCGTAGGGGTCGCACCTCTTTGCATAGACGAGTGCCTAGTATGGTCATGGGGCAGTACTATGGGTTTGAGCCCGCTCGTAGGGGTCGCGCCTCTTTGCATGGACGAGCGCCTTGTTTTCCGGCACAACGTCCGCGCGTAACCCGCGGGACGGAATTAATGATTAGCTCGTAGGGGCAGCGCCTCTTTGCATAGACGAGCACGGTTTTTCAGAAATGTCCACGCGTAAACCGCGGGACGGCATTATATTATTTAGCTCGTAGTGGCAGCGCCACTTTGCATGGACGAGCACACTTCCAGTAATGATCGCGCGTAGCCCGCGGAACGACTTTTATCAGAAATATGTGTCAGATCTATGTTTTCATATGGATTATCAAGTATATGTTTAGACAAGAAATCATAAATGTGTTTCAATATGATTTTATCAAGACTATGATGCAATGCGATTTATCAAGTTACTAAAACTTGTGAACTCACTCAGTTTATACTGATTCAAATGTTTTTACGTGTCTTTCAGGAGATAACTAGGTAGCGCATGGAGTCACACTTAGAGCACCTCACGCTGAACATCTAAAACTAGCTTTTTGGAAGATTTTAGTTCTATCCCTTCGATGCGCGTGGTTGTTCCCGCCGCGCAAGGGGATATGGCGTGGAAATCTTCAACAGTTTTTATACTTGGATGTTTTTATGAAATTTTTAAACAATGTAATGTATTTGTATTAAACTTTTCATGCGCAATGAAAATCTTTGAATGTTTGCAATGGCTCGTGCTTAATTATCAATCCCCACTCGCGCGCGCCCGGCTGTTTCCGCCGCTCAGGGCCGGGTGTGACAGTTCGTGACTCGTTTAAGTAAGCATGTTAGACCTTGGAGTTTCGTTATCGAATCACACGAAATGGAAAAAGAACGAATGGTGACTATTAAACGTCGTAATTGTTATTAAATAAATGAACGATTTTTATATATATGATATATGAATTATATGAATGCATCGAGACATCAAATCAAGTTGGTTAACGAACATAATAAAATACATAAGACGAAACTTGAAATACATATTTATATTTATCCATATATTTATATAAAAAAACTGAAAATTTAAAACGAGTTGGATTTTAGGGTTTAAAAAAAATAACGAATGTTACAGCTCACTCGTAGCCTTACCCTACTTAGTCCCTTCATACTCGTCAAACATACTTATTTCTATTATTTTTCTCTAAATATCTGGAACGTTTCTCCGCATTCAATATATTTTTTTACGAACACCTCATATCTATAATTTCAAATCCTCAAATTATTTTAAAATAGTTAATTAACAAGTACTTAATCAAGTTGATGTTCTTCAAAAATACTTTAAGTCAAACATATGGTTATTATTATTATTATTATTATTATTATTATTATTATTATTATCATTATTATTATTTCATTACTACTATTATGGTCACTATTATTATTATTATTACAACTATAAATCTTATTATATATAATGTTTTTCAAGGTAAAATGAAAACCCTAAATAAAGTAAAATCGTTGTTTCAAACAAGCCATAGCCCCTTGAGGATATTATACTATCATCATAAAGGTTCTATCGAAACGAGTCATTTTTAGTTGGAGATCATCTTTAAAGTTGGACGCCGCCATAAGGAAAACTTTTATTTGTACATTAAAAATTTCATATAAGTGTCGCAAACTGTAGCACCAGCTAAGAAGTTTTTTCTATTATTATTAGTTTTTTCAAAAGTTATTATTATAAAAGCTTCGCAGTTTTTCGATTTTCATAAATTAAACGAATTCTAAGGAGAGCATTTTCCTCTTCCCCTTCGTCAACGCTAACAAATACAGTTTAGAAATCATGGCACCACCCTCACCATAACCTTCATACCTCAAACCTACCTTTGAGAAGACAAGTATCGCAAATTTCGTCTTGTTTTATTTTTATTATTATTGTTATTTTTCTTTTTCATATATTTATATATGTATATATATATATATATACAAGTAGATACCCGCGCAATGCAGCGGGGGCGCAACAAGAGTTTGTTTGGTATCAGTTTAATTCGTTAAATTGATCATAAATGATTATGATTTGCTCACCAATTATCGTATGTTCTAAAATGTAGAAGGCAGAAAAGAAAATCAACTGATCGCCTAACCACATACAATGAACTAAAAGTGTATATGGCCTAGATAACCCAAACATACTACATATATACAGTTACTAGATTAAAACATGGACAATACAGTTAAGTGCCTATTTTCAACCTAATTAGGCCTTAAACATGCGGCTTTTTGGAACCCATTATGGTATGGAAAATCCTCTTAAATCAGCTACCATAATAACAACAAAATAGCCTATGAATGCAGTCTTTTTCTTGTTGAAACAACAAAATTAGCCTATAAATGCAGCCACGTTGCTGCAAGTTGTACCTGAAATGCAGTCAAATTTGCCACATAGTTTGGACTTGTAACAACACTGCTGTATAATTGCGTACCTGGAGGATGAATTCGATCAATGAAGCAAACCTGTAATTATGATTTCAATCTTAGTTTCTTGAACAATTGCCTGGATTAATCTCTGAATCGTGAATCACTTTCAGATAAACCTATTTGCGGGTTACACGCAATGATTTATCAGATAAGACAGATATTTTCTATACATGAAATTGGATTTTGATGATTCTATGTGATGATGAAGAACCAGAGAGAAGTAACCGTCTTCTCTGTTCTTTGAATATTCGATTGAGATATTCTTGTTTTTCAAGGAATGAAAAATATTGATTAATATATTAATCCAAACCTAATTCCCTCATGAGCCCAAATGAATTAATTAAAAGCCCATTTAACATTACACTTAAGCCCAAGTATAAAACCGAATAACAAAGTCTAAATAACATTATTGTTAAACAAGCCCGCACTCCCGCGTCACCTAACTCGTTTAATCTCTAATGTTATTTCCTCGATCGACAAGTTAATCCAATAACACTAAAATATCCAACAATCCTCCCCTATTTTAGTGATATCCATGATTATCTCAACCATCGTCACAGAAACACAAACGTATGCATAAATGAAAATGTCCTACGGATTGAATTTTCATCTTAGTAAATTGCACGATCAAAATATTCGAATATCGGGGTGTCCTATGGATTGAACCCTTGCTATCCATTTGAATACTTCGAGGAAAAATACACAAACATTTATAAATCCAAATTCCACTCGACACAATATTTTACTAGCCTGTGTCCTAATCCATCAAAGAATATATCAAAGCTCAAGTCCAAAGCTTTTTGAAGCAGCTAAACTTCATATTCTTATAGGTAGTTCATTATTCTCGCACCCGCACTGCAATTTATAAATGAACTATTAAGAAGCTATACTTCAACTTTCTTTATCTTGCTGTCTGAACACAAACCTTGGGATGTTTATGATATTGTGTTCCAATATCTCTATGACAAGCTTTCCACATTGAATTCAGCATCTAACGGTGTATTAGATGGGAATTGGGTGTCTTGACACAGGATATTAAATATGGACTTTGAACCCATCCCCATGACTGATATGTTCACGAGATCTCTTCCTAACCTTTTAGTTAGATCATCAGCCAAATTATACTCATATATTACAAACCAACTGATATCACACATTGTATTGTATAACATATAACCGTCTAGACTTTCGGTTATACATCTGACTATAACTCATAGCCAGCACTATCCTTGGTGATATCGGTTTGACCACAATAGGATTTTGTAATAACAGTCTCTTAGCCATTCAACCACTTTTATCAATTGTGACAAAACGCTAGAAACTCGAATCCCATTGTTAAGTGCTGCAAATTCATTCCTTACTTATCTAAGAAATAAAATATTCTCCGAAAGAGAATACACATCCATAGTTAAGCAGTTTGTTTACTGCTTGTCAATGCACCAGGATCACTAGTATTCCATTGTTTACTGCTTGAAATAGAATCACCTTGATTAGACAAAACTTGATATTAGGATCTATAGGAGTTCTAACCGAAGAATAATCAAACTGATTGAATTTCTTCAATACTTTCTCAATGTAATGAAATCGTATCATGGTTACATGGACAATACAGTTAAGTGCCTATTTGCAACCACATTTGGCCTTAAACATGCGGCTTTTTGGAACCCATTATGGTATGGAAAATCCTCTTAAATCAGCTACCATAATAACAACAAAATAGCCCATGAATGCAGTCTTTTTCTTGTTGAAACAACAAAATTAGCCTATAAATGCAGCCACGTTGCTGCAAGTTGTACCTGAAATGCAGTCAAATTTGCCACATAGTTTGGACTTGTAAGCACCACCACCACCATACTTTATAGACATTTAATTGCTCCATATGAACCAGCATATAATCTCTAGTACCAAATAAGATATTTGCTAAGTTAATGCGTATGCTCCCTTACCAAATCCGATTATGATACCTTCAATCATTGTCATCACTCACCATATACTATCATGATCTACAATTTAGGTTAACTACGTAAATATTGGCAAGCGTCATACATCCAAACTTATTGTTGAATTATATGCTATCTCTGTGATTCATCTTGTTATGGGTTTATTCAATCTACAGCCAATCACATCTAGTTTATTCAAGACCTGCAGTTTGATTCATATAAGCCAAACAGTTAGCTGTTACCAAATCACCATAGTACCTTTTTTTGCAAAAGCTAAAAATAGCAATAGTATCAAAATATATAAAATATTTAATTTAATATATTTTCAGGCCTTAAAGAGAGGAACAACAGAGGAAAGATTTCTGGCTCGAGTCTTAAGGTGTTGCATAAGGTGAACACTCTACAAGGTTCTTAAGCAAGTCTACTTTCATTTCTTCCAGAAGCTACAAATAAAAATTGATACAATATCAACTCTCAAATATAATAAGAAACAAAGTTAAAAGCATCGGAACCTTATAAAAAATAGGGAGCTTTCTCTCCAAATATGGTCAAAGTTTTTAAAGGGGAACTCGGCTGCAGTAAAATATTATAAACTGCGTAAGTACACAACTATCCTCATGTAGGCAACTTAAAGCATCCATATATTGAGAACATATGGTAAAAAAGAGTAACATACTTTTTAATCAAGTAATTATATGCCTTTTTATGTGCTCGTATGGTTTCAAAAGCTTGAATTTTGACGGGAACAACGGTAATGTTTAATTAGAAACCATTTTCATTTCAAAATAATCTTACCAGATTGAATAACAATTTCACGGGACAGAGTAGTTCTAGCTATACCAGGAAAATCATAACTTCAATTGGCTTGTGAGTCTACATATTTAACACATAATAAACGAACAAAAATAAACAGCTATGCACACATGACTCGTTTAATT
Source organism: Bidens hawaiensis (assembly GCF_021521415.1). Lineage (NCBI taxonomy): Eukaryota > Viridiplantae > Streptophyta > Magnoliopsida > Asterales > Asteraceae > Bidens > Bidens hawaiensis. The sequence goes on from NW_027495996.1 coordinate 146,282, forward strand.
ATTTATGTTCGTGAACATTCACTTATGTTCGTTTACGTTTTATTATGTTCGTTTATTTACAAATTCATTAACCAGTTTTATGAAATTAATTCACCAATTGCAATTTAGCCTAGTTTTATTAAACTCTTTAGAAGAAACATATCGAGCTCATTCATCTATGTTAATTTTTGGGTGTTCGTTCACATATTTTAACCGTTCATTTAAACTATTAATGAACAAACATAAACCCAAAATACCAATTTTACAAAATCCTATATCCAAAAACCAATATCGTAATTTGGAGATGGTTAAACAAAACCGAAATTGCAAGTCGAATCAGTTTTTTGTTTACGGTTACAATAAAATTTAAAGAAAACAATAGCATTTTAACAAAAAAAGAATTTTAAGAGATAAACCGACCATTAAAAAGGAACTTTAAGAGCGAACTCAGCCTTATGTCATTTGCCATTTCGGGAGTACGTTAAAATGTTGGTTTAATCCAAATTTTGCAGCATCCATGATTAATATGTTATGCTGGGAAGCCTAATAGAAAGTTCCTTCCCATCATCAAATGAAGCTTTCAAATCCTTAATTTAAATAAACATGAATGGTAGATTAGACATAATATTATTAGCATATCATGGTTCCAAATAAAGTATGAAATCAAATAACAGAGAAAACAAAAACCTTATAATCTCAAGTATACCAATCACCAGTAGTAATGACAATATATCCATCAAGGGTGTTAAATGAAAGTGGGATAACTTTGCCGTTTGTGATTACAAGACCACGTGCTTCCCGTTGGAAATTCATACATGGAACATAATAATAGCTATCACTTAGATATTTGACTTGAAATTGGTAAGTTCAATTCCGATGTGTGGGATTAGAGCAATTTGTGCCAAGCAATTCATCTTGCCAAGAAGATATCCACATATATATTCCAGGCCTAAAAACTTAGACTTTAAAAATTTTAAAATCAGAACAATATACCAAAAAATGCACATTCGGTATTGATATAATATGTAATAAACTAAAAAAGTACCATGCATTGATATAACCCGTAGCTCGAGTGAACCTAAGAGGTACGTCTTAAGCTTAAAGGTTTCATTTTTAAATACGCTTTACCCTAAGATTTGGTATGGAGGCAAATCAGGCATTTTTAAGCAATAAAAATGTAAACTTGACATTAAAACATGAGCTAATGACCTCTTTAGCATGTACGACTAAGTTAGTAACCCTAGATCTAGCTAAAACGGATTTGAAATCAATAAAGGTTTAAACTTTAATGCTAAACGAGCTAGATCTTGGTCAAGGATAGAAATGGAAATAGTTAAAAGATGAGGTAATGGTAAAATATTGTAACGGATGACAAAATATGATGTAATAATAATAATAATAATAATAATAATAGTGTTAATATGCTACAGTAGTGTTCGAATGGAAAGTAATCAAATGAAAAGGTATTCGATTGGAAAATTATTTGAAAAGAAGGTGACGGGAATGGAAAATATGAATCAAGTTTTTAAGAAACATGATTCAGCAAAGTTATCTAATTGAATAGAGAAGCATTCGAATACAAAAGTGATCGAATGGAAAATGTAAAAGAATAGAGGTGTATTCGATTCGAATGGATATTGTAATTGAATTGAATGAAGAAAGTAATCAAATCGAATGAAGAAAGTAATCGAATCGAATCAGGAGGGAAAGTGATCGAATCGAATGTCCATTCGATTAAAAAGGTTCATTCAATTAGATCCAGTCATTCGATTAGAATTGCCATTCGATTAGAAATGCCATTCGACTAGAAATGGTCATTCGATTAGAATATGAATTCGATTAGATTATTTCAGACTTAAGTTTTTCTGATTCACTTTTTAGTGAAGAACAACCAAGGGCTCTGCCCCTTGGACCATGCTAGGGGCTGCTGCCCCCGACCCCCCGTAGGTAAGGGTTTTACTAGCATAGAAATATGATTTGAATAGGGCTAGTTAATTGATACTTGTAGTTATTGTACAGTTAGCCGTGCTCAACTAAAAAAAGGAATTACCATTAACTCCGAACGTAACCGCATTTAGGTGAATTTCTAGCCCCATTTCCTTGCTATGTTTTCGGGGCTGTGTGCATACTCGATATGATTTGTTAATAAACTTACCTTAAGTGGTAATTGTATGCTATGCGAATGTTTATGTATGATGTATGTAAGATATATGAATGTATACGAATGACGTATGTATGATGTATTGTAACACCCTGGCTAAAGCGGAAACGCCTGAGTGTGACGTACAGATTGCCCAAAACACATGTGACTCTATTAAGCGACAATATTATCATTAATTCATTCCAAAGCATCAAGTACACAAGTTATTTCAAATCAACAATCACAAGGGAAAATGATCAAAACAAACATCTTCTTGTTTATTATCTAGATAACCTAACTTCTAGTATCCTCTTCATTTCATCCTCTAACGAAAGTACCTGTAGCATATATATAAAATAATGTCAACTAACTTAATAGTTGGTGAGTTCACACAGTTTAAATAATATATAAAAAAACCATACAATTCCATGAAAACTTGTGAAAAACACATAAGGGTTCTTTACAATAGAAACAATGGTCCATGAGTGTAAAGAATAAATGAAGGTCTTTTCCAGTTTGGATTGTGCACCAACGTACTCAGATCGGAGTCCCTTTTCCACCAGAAACAAATGGTCCATGGGTGCAAGGGGGGGCGTATGATCATACTTATCGAAGAAATCCATGCACGTAATAATTGAGCAAGTAACAAGTAAACACACAAGTCCATGATGCGAATTGTAGTTTGTAATAATATAATAAATGAAATTGAATTTTAATAGGATATATATGCTACCCCCAAAATAGTAAAAGGGTAAATAGGGGGTGTGAGAAACTCACCTTGATGTTGAAGACAAACTTGAAATAAAAACGAAAGCGCGTAAATGTAACCAAAGCAATTGAACTTCACAAACTAGAATTAAAAGTACAAAATCAATATTAACTAACGACTTTTTAAAAGTAGATAAATTGGGTTGTCGGGATTTAGAAGTGTTTAAATGTATACTTTATCGTTTTATGGTGTTTTGATAATTTAATTTTATTGTTAAGTTTTAAAGAATTTTAAAAAATTGTTAATAAATTATGAATTTAATATTAGTTTAGGTTATGAGATTGATAATGTTTATGAATTATGAATCTTAACAGAATTTTAGTTTTGCAAAATATTATGCTAACGTATTATAAAGTTTAAAGAAATATTAGTATTTAATATAATATCAATCGGGTTTACACGGAATTTTAACAGGACCAAGAGTTAGGTTTTGGGTGAAAAACGATAAATATAGTTTATAATAAATTTTACTTAACTTAAAATAATTTTTATTTGGTTTATAATGATTTATGAATCAATATATAGTTTATAATAGTTAATATAAAGGTTTTATAAATAAAACTAAAAAAAGATACATTGACCCGGGTTCGAACCCAGGTCCTTATGAACACAACACAGCAGACTAACCACTAGACCAGCTTAATGTTTTGAGAACAAAATGGAAACAGGAAAATATATAAGATACAAACAGTTCATCATCTTCCTCAACAAAACCCTAGGTTTTCAATTCTCCAGATTCATCTAGATTTGATTGATTTAGGTTGGGGGTTTTGTTAGACGGATCAAAACAATGAAAACCCACCTATCAAATACCTCTAATGGTGCCGGAATGATAGTGAACGAAGGGTGGCTGGAATCGGATTTTGACGAACGGTTTATGGGATTTAGAGTGTATATTAGATGGAGATAAATATGTGAGCGAGTTTAGATGAACGAGTAGGTTGTATTTATAGCCTCAATTGATCCGTTGGATGTTTAATACGAGTTATTGAGATTTTAATAAAATCCGGCGGTTTGGGGTATGAATCTGAACGTTGTATTGTGTTATTACGCGTAATAGGTCTTTATTAATCATTAAGATTGTGGTGCAACGAGTTTAAATCATTAAAATTGAGTTAATTTGGCGTTTTGGTTGTGTTTTAAGGCTCGCCGGAAATTCATCGCCGTCGCCGGAGTGGGATTGCCAGAAAAACGTGGCTGGGTGGGGGAAGAGGACTGGTTATTATTTAATATTAATTTAAATTCAGATTTTACACATTCAGCCCCTATACTTTCATATTTTCTTTAAATCATAATTAAACTATCTTTACCATTTGAACCTTGAACTTTAGAATGCTATAACAATAACAAAGAAGTTTATAAGCTTAGGTATTTTTTGTATTATGCCCGAATAGTTCGGGACTCGTTTAAGTATTAAAGTAGATTCCGGAGCTTTGTTATTTGTACATAATCAATAGAGAATAAACAAAATATGATTTAAATCGTCGGGAATATTATTTAAAATATAAACGAACGTTATGAATATATCGAAACATCAAACGTGTCGGGTAATGAACATAATAGAAGTACATAAGATGAAACTTGAAATATATATTTAAATTTATACATACATTTATAAATAAAACCGAAAATTTAAAACGGGTCGGATTTTCGGGTTTGAAAAGTAACGAATGTTACATGTATGTATGATGTAGAAAAGATTAAGAGTATGTATGAAAGTATATAATAATGTAAAATAAAAGGAAGGTATGTATGAATTGACGGAAAAAGGGTGGCGGACCCTAATAATATCTGTGAATGAGGGTGGCAGACCCTAATAATATATGTTATGGAGGGTGGCAGAACCTAATAATATTTATGAAGGAGGGTGGCAGACCCTAATAATATCTGAGAGGTTATAGAGCGAAAGGCTCATTAAAACGTATAAGTATGTATGTAAAGTAAGTTTAAAATATGAAAGTACGAAAGAAAGAAAGAATGAAAGTAAGAATGAATGTATATACTTATGTATGTACGAAAGAAAGACGACAAGGTTAAGTGAGTAATATGTATCTTCGGATACATATAAGTAAGTATGTGAATTTATTGTATGTTGCCTGATTAACTAGTACTCACTCAGCGTAGCTGACTTTTAGTATGCACACATGTGAGTAGGATGAGACAACTGGAAACAATGGTCCATGAGTGTAAAGAATAAATGAAGGTCTTTTCCAGTTTGGATTGTGCACCAACGTACTCAGATCGGAGTCCCTTTTCCACCAGAAACAAATGGTCCATGGGTGCAAGGGGGGGCGTATGATCATACTTATCGAAGAAATCCATGCACGTAATAACTGAGCAAGTAACAAGTAAACACACAAGTCCATGATGCGAATTGTAGTTTGTAATAATATAATAAATGAAATTGAATTTTAATAGGATATATATGCTACCCCCAAAATAGTAAAAGGGTAAATAGGGGGTGTGAGAAACTCACCTTGATGTTGAAGACAAACTTGAAATAAAAACGAAAGCGCGTAAATGTAACCAAAGCAATTGAACTTCACAAACTAGAATTAAAAGTACAAAATCAATATTAACTAACGACTTTTTAAAAGTAGATAAATTGGGTTGTCGGGATTTAGAAGTGTTTAAATGTATACTTTATCGTTTTATGGTGTTTTGATAATTTAATTTTATTGTTAAGTTTTAACGAATTTTAAAAAATTGTTAATAAATTATGAATTTAATATTATTTTAGGTTATGAGATTGATAATGGTTATGAATTATGAATCTTAACAGAATTTTAGTTTTGCAAAATATTATGCTAACGTATTATAAAGTTTAAAGAAGTATTAGTATTTAATATAATATCAATCGGGTTTACACGGAATTTTAACAGGACCAAGAGTTAGGTTTTGGGTGAAAAATGATAAATATAGTTTATAATAAATTTTACTTAACTTAAAATAATTTTTATTTGGTTTATAATGATTTATGAATCAATATATAGTTTATAATAGTTAATATAAAGGTTTTATAAATAAAACTAAAAAAAGATACATTGACCCGGGTTCGAACCCAGGTCCTTATGAACACAACACAGCAGACTAACCACTAGACCAGCTTAATGTTTTGAGAACAAAATGGAAACAGGAAAATATATAAGATACAAACAGTTCATCATCTTCCTCAACAAAACCCTAGGTTTTCAATTCTCCAGATTCATCTAGATTTGATTGATTTAGGTTGGGGGTTTTGTTAGACGGATCAAAACAATGAAAACCCACCTATCAAATACCTCTAATGGTGCCGGAATGATAGTGAACGAAGGGTGGCTGGAATCGGATTTTGACGAACGGTTTATGGGATTTAGAGTGTATATTAGATGGAGATAAATATGTGAGCGAGTTTAGATGAACGAGTAGGTTGTATTTATAGCCTCAATTGATCCGTTGGATGTTTAATACGAGTTATTGAGATTTTAATAAAATCCGGCGGTTTGGGGTATGAATCTGAACGTTGTATTGTGTTATTACGCGTAATAGGTCTTTATTAATCATTAAGATTGTGGTGCAACGAGTTTAAATCATTAAAATTGAGTTAATTTGGCGTTTTGGTTGTGTTTTAAGGCTCGCCGGAAATTCGTCGCCGTCGCCGGAGTGGGATCGCCAGAAAAACGTGGCTGGGTGGGGGAAGAGGACTGGTTATTATTTAATATTAATTTAAATTCAGATTTTACACATTCAGCCCCTATACTTTCATATTTTCTTTAAATCATAATTAAACTATCTTTACCATTTGAACCTTGAACTTTAGAATGCTATAACAATAACAAAGAAGTTTATAAGCTTAGGTATTTTTTTGTATTATGCCCGAATAGTTCGGGACTCGTTTAAGTATTAAAGTAGATTCCGGAGCTTTGTTATTTGTACATAATCAATAGAGAATAAACAAAATATGATTTAAATCGTCGGGAATATTATTTAAAATATAAACGAACGTTATGAATATATCGAAACATCAAACGTGTCGGGTAATGAACATAATAGAAGTACATAAGATGAAACTTGAAATATATATTTAAATTTATACATACATTTATAAATAAAACCGAAAATTTAAAACGGGTCGGATTTTCGGGTTTGAAAAGTAACGAATGTTACATGTATGTATGATGTAGAAAAGATTAAGAGTATGTATGAAAGTATATAATAATGTAAAATAAAAGGAAGGTATGTATGAATTGACGGAAAAAGGGTGGCGGACCCTAATAATATCTGTGAATGAGGGTGGCAGACCCTAATAATATATGTTATGGAGGGTGGCAGAACCTAATAATATTTATGAAGGAGGGTGGCAGACCCTAATAATATCTGAGAGGTTATAGAGCGAAAGGCTCTTTAAAACGTATAAGTATGTATGTAAAGTAAGTTTAAAATATGAAAGTACGAAAGAAAGAAAGAATGAAAGTAAGAATGAATGTATATACTTATGTATGTACGAAAGAAAGACGACAAGGTTAAGTGAGTAATATGTATCTTCGGATACATATAAGTAAGTATGTGAATTTATTGTATGTTGCCTGATTAACTAGTACTCACTCAGCGTAGCTGACTTTTAGTATGCACACATGTGAGTAGGATGAGACAACTGGCTTGAGGGGGGTCACATGACAGAAGAATAAAGAAGTTGGAATCTGAAGACTTTATTAATGAGGTTTAAACTAAAAGACATGTTTGTTATTGTTTTAAATTTAAGACTTATGTAATGAATGGTTGACATTTATCTATTCCATTAAAAGTTTTATTTAACTCTGATATTTAGAACTGTGTTTATAAGTAAATCCAACATCCAACGTAGGGCACGATGACCGGGGCCTTACAGTTCTAGTTAATCAGGCAACATACAATACATTCATATATTACATACTTAACTAGCTTTACTTTCTTTCGTACATACATAAGTATATACCTTCATTATTACTTTCATACTTTCGTACTTTCATTCTTTCATACTTTCATTCTTTCATACTTTTATATTTAATTTTACTTTACATACTTATACGTTTTAAAGAGCATTACACCCTACCTCCATGAGTATTATTAGGACCCGGTTCCCTTTCTGCCTCAGATATTATTAGGGCCTGGTCCCTTCTTCCTCGAGTATTATTAGGGCTCGGTCCCCTTCTACCTCGGATATTGTTAGGGTCTGGTCCCTTCTTCCTCGAGTATTATTAGGGATCGGTCCCCTTCTACCCACGTATATTGTTAGGGGTCGGTCCCTTCTTCCTCTAGTATTATAAGGGCCCGGTTCCCTTCTTTCCATACAACCATACCATACCTTTCTTTATAGTTATTTTTATAAACTTTCATACAAACTCTTAATCATACATATATCATTCATGCATCATTTATAAAACAATCCCATCTTCTAACAATCACCTTTCCTGGCGATACGTGCAATATCTGAAGATCGTTCACGTACCGGCAAGCATTCATCCATTACCTCAATCACCATCACATAAATCATATAATGCATACACTTACCACTTAAGATAAGTGTATTAACTAATCACATCGAGTATGCACACAGCCCCGAAAACATAACAGAGAAAGGGGCTAGAAACTCACCTGTAAATGATTCCTCTCAGAATTATCGGTAATACCCTTCTTGAGCTGTGCACGATTATGTGTCAATAACAAGCATTACTTAACTACTCTTAATTATATTATATTTCTAAGTCATTTCCCGTTTTAAACGTTTCCTTTCCTAATTAATTAATTAATTACTTATCCTTAGTTCATATATATCATATAAGTCCATATCGTACGTATACGCTGTCTATGTTTCGTTTATTTTGGAAAATCATATTAGCGTATAAGTTGTGAAACCCCTGAAAATTTAGCCTTAACCCACGACTATTGTAACAGTACTTATCTGAATAAAATATTGTTATAAATAAAATAATAATATTTTATCCCAAAGTCTTCAAAATATGTGTATTATATTTATTTAAATTCAGAAAGGTTAAATTTGTCGCGTAGCAAACACTGGCGATACCCCCGCGAAGTTGAAAAGTTCAAAATAGTCGGGAACGACCCGAAAAATTTTATTATTAGTAAAAATAGTGGATATAAGTGAGAAACATATTTTAGAAATTTTCGTTGCGCGAAAATCAACAAGTTTGCGGTTGAGAGCCGATAGCGGACACTGTATGAACCCGAAACCAACACCACCAAAAGTTATGTTCTTAGGCATGTTGCGTTAGGAATCCAAAATCGGATAAAGTCTGACAAAAATTATTAAAAATGGAACTTGTTTGAGTTGTTAAAATTTTCCAAACGTTAAACCAAAATTTAAAATATATCTATTTAATCACCTAAGACCCCACCAAATCTTCCAAAAATCTTTCATGGCTGGCTCCCTCTTCTTCTTGTCCAATCCAGGACATAAAAATCATGATTACTCTATCATTTTGTTGAGATTGTGTATAGTTGCCACACTCATTTACCATCATCCACATCCCTAATCTAGTGAAAACTCCTCAAAGTTACCATTATTTTCTCTTTTATATAACTGATGCATCATCACCATCATTCTCATAATACCAGTTTTAAAATCTACCTCTCACCTTATTATAGTAAAAATCAAGTATGGAAGTCTAAAATTTTATAAGAGTAAATAAGGAGGATAAGAAGCACTCTAGAGAGTCACTAGCAAATATATTCTTCATTTTCTTTCTTTTGCTTCACCCCAAAAACCTAAGGTAAAATTATAAACTAAAGTATTGTTGATTTAGTTTTGCAACTTGATGTTTCACACAAATAATGAAGGATTGACATTTAAAAATAAAAGGTGATGAATGTATGCATGTGTGGGTGTGAGCCGTGGGATTATGTATGTGTATGTGTGATGTGTGATGTGTGAGTGTGTGAACTGATTGATTTAAATGTGTGTGTGGTGGGTGCCGAGCCCACACCCACATACATACATGCATGTTATTTTTTTGGATAATATGATAAATTTTGTATTGTTATTATTATTATTATTATTATTATGATGATGATGATGATGATTGTGACATTCGTCAATTTCGGGTCTCGAGTTGTATTCGTTTTGTAAACTTTTATTTTGTAAAACCGACTCAACATTTTTAGAACATTATTTAATTATTATATAATATTATTATAGACCTCGATCTTAAATAAATCGATGATTGTCATATTATAATGTCGTTAAAAAAAACATAAAGGGTTTAAAATAATTTTCGTAAACTCGTTATATGCTTTGGAAACCTTTAAACTCCTTTTTTAACTTTGACTGAAACTTAGAGGGGGTGTTGTGTAAATATGTAATATATGTAAACAAACAAACCCTAAACCTAAACCATTATACCAGCCGCCACCCCGCCTTCTTAGCCATTTTTCCGGCGACCGATTTCCGGCGCCGTTTTCCGACTCCGGCGCACCTCCGGCCACTCTCCCTTTCCTCCCCCTCGTCGTTCCGGAGACCCCACCACCTCCAGCCGCACCCTCCACCTCTCCTTCCCGTTTTTCCGGTGAGCACACCACCACCGAAGCCCCCTCCCCTTTCTACTCGTTTTTCTTGTGACCGGAAAACGGGCCACCGGTGTATCGCTTCACCGTCTCTCTCTCTCTGCTCTCCCTCTCCGTCTCTCTCTCCCCTCCGTCTCTCTCACTCAGCTCCTTCTATCTCTTCGTCTCTCTCTTATCTCTCTCTATCACTCCGTCTCACTCTTTATCTCTCTATCTCTCTCCGTCTTTCTCTCACTCTCACCCTCTCTAGTGCGTATTTCCGGCGCCCCTCCGGCAGCCGGAATGGACTCCGGCGACAGGTAGGAAGACTAGTGGTAGTGACCAACCACGTCTCCGGCAACCTTCCTCCGACGACTCGTGAACACCTAATAGGTAACTTAACAATTTTGAGTTTAATTTTGGGTTTAATTAACAATCGTTATTTTGGTTCGGTTGATTTGTACGTTAGTTATTAAACGAGAGGTCACGGGTTTCGAGTCTCATCCTAGATCGGTTTTGGTGTTATTTTTATACTTAACAAATTTCGGTTGCTATTAGTCCTAATATTAATAAACTTACTATTATACGTATTCATCATTTCTAGTATTATTAGTATCATTATTCTTATAAATATTAAAGTTGTTATTATTATTAATAAAAATCATATTATCATTATTTATTAAAACCAATTTTTATCATTAATTATTAACAATAATATTGTTATATTTATTTTGTGAACTCGGTTAGAAGTCGGAGTATAGTATCATTAGTACTATCAATATTATTTATTATTATTATTATTATTATTATCAACAACACTTTAATTAATACTAAGATTTTTATTCTTTAACTATTATTATTAATATTATACTATATTAGTATTATTAATAAGAATTATGGATATTATTATTCTCATCATTATCTTATATATATATATATATATATATATATATATATATATATATATATATAACATATCTTTTTAGAATTATTATTGTCATTACTATCATTATTATTAATAATATTATTATAAACTTTATTATCAATCCTTTTTTTTATAAAACCGAACTCTTGATTTAAACCCGTCTTGTTTCTATTCAATATTGGGTAAGTTATTTAAAAGCCCTATAAAATAATATTTTTTTATTCTAAATTACCAATTAAGTACGAGTCCCTAATCGTTAACAAATTAACCGGTAATCTGATTAACAACCGAACCTTCTCGTTCAATGTTTCAAATGTTGTTTCAACTAAAGTTCAAGTTCATTAATATATTTTATTTATTCGTTTTCAATTAGCTTTCAAGTCGGATTCGTTCGTATCGTTTACAAGCTTTCTATATGTCGATCACTTATTAGTTTCTCAATTCGTCAATCGAGGTGAGTACATTTCATCCCCCATTTTCACTTTTTTCATTTGGGGGTAACATGCATACTTATTCAAACAAAAATGATTTATTATACTCATTCTCAAACCACAAACTTTAGGGTGTATGATACTAGAATACTTGCTCTATTGTGTGTTATATGTCTCATATGTTTTACGTGCACGAGTGTTTATTTTTATGTTGTTGTTGAGCCTCATTAAGGATGATCATACGCTTCCCTAACTACTTAGCCTTGTGCTAGTAGAATAGGGCCTCATTATCCGAGTATGTCGGTTGTTACCAATTAGAAAGGATCCTCATTACATATGTTTTATATACCACGATTGATGCTTTTATTTATATTCTCATATACGTTTGTGGATTTCGCTCATATTATATATACGCAAACTATGAAATTGCTCACCAATATACGTGTTGACAAAATATTATTTTATGCATTGTTACAGGTTTGACTTTTATCGACTTGAGGACTTGACGAAAAACGTTTCCAAGACTATTAGGATATTAGTAAAACAAACAATATATTTGTTTACTTGTGCTCAATTTGTTTGTATGACCAAGATGTGTTGTTTATTGATTTGTGAAATAAATGAGTTGTTTCAATATTGTCACTTTAATAGTGTCTTGTGTTTTGGGCAATCGGTTGCACCCCGGCATGTTCTGCCTTTGGTCGGGGTGTGACAGATTGGTATCAGAGCCACAAGACTATAAGATAGGTGGTTAGACATAATGACCTAGCAAAGTCTTTACTTTAGGGTCCTTATACGTGATGCCTATACGTGTTTACCCTACTTGATTGTTCAATACACTTGTTTATTTATATACTTATTTATTTCATCAAATCGTATATTTACACAAATACTCGAAACATACTAAGGTATCCTTACCTTACTTTTGTTTAATTTATTATATACACATGCATGCACGTTCATAATAATGTAAGGTATCCTTATCTTAACACAAAATCATTAGTTTTTTATTGTGTTTTATGGATCACGAGCTTAACTTGGATCCCTTTGTTTCAAATCTCCTTAAAGATTGTCTCATATGAGATGACAACTTTAAGTAGTCGAATGCGAGCGTTCCGCTCGCCATCCTAATTTTCGGTGTCAAAACAATAGAACTGCGGTGGTACGTGGACTAGCATTTTGACATGGCGTTGTATTCTGATTTATTATTTTTGTTACAATCGTTATTTGAGTCGAAAACATGAAAAAGACGCGGTGGTACGTGCATATGTTTAGACTCCAGCATCGTATTTTTGTAATAAAGGTTTTTAGTGTCGGAATATCAATTCATGGTGGTTCATGCACGATTTTTCCGCCTTAAAATCTTAAAACATTATTATTACATTTCAAGAATTTAAACCATTTTCCCTTTATTTTGTTATAAATTCTTATCACAAGTCTTCATTTATAAATGTTATATATTTTTTTATGTTGTTAATAATTCTTTTATATCTCGATTTTATATGGTAAAGTTTTACACCAATTTTCTCATTTTGATTTCACGATGATTTTTATTACAAAGTTCGTTCATTTTGATCTCTTCAATATATATATATATATATATATATATATATATATATATATATCATATTAAGAAGGTTTTATAATAAATTTTAACTCAACTTTTCAAGTAAATTTCCTATTGTATAAACTTTATATTGTGTTTAAAGTCCTTTTACAAAAAATTTATAAAATTTTATTTTTATAACTATTCCGTTATTTTGAATGATCATTTCAAAATAGTAATTATTTAAACTTCTCACGACATTTTTAATTGTACTACATTATATAATATACGTGGTAGAATTTTCATTACTTAAATCTATTCTCATAACAACCCTCATTAGGCATTTTTGGATCATTATAAATTTTCACAAATAAAAATTTACATCATACGATTTTTCACGTTTTAAATTTCTTCTGATAGTTTTGCCATGATTTTTCCATAGATTCACAAACTGATAGCTTGTAATCTTCTTGAAACTCTCATGCAAAACTTCATAGAAATTTTACTTTAAAGACAAAAATCATTTACTTGTGATTTCTCAATTTACAATACCGGTCATTTTAACTTACCATGAAATTCTTCATTACACGATATTAAATAACGAACTTGGTAAAAAAAATTTTCATTTCGCAACTTTATATTCCCAAAACGACACTCATCATTCAATATTGAGACCTCATAACAAATTTTAACATTCAATTTACGTATTTTGAATTTCCTTATAAGCAAAATAATAATAATAATAATAATAAATAATTAATAAATAAATTTATTTTAATCTTTAAAAAAAATATTTGTGATTCACACGCTCGGATCTCAAAAATTCTATTTATATAATATAAATATATATATTAATTTGTAACTTTAATTATCAAAATTTTCATGGATGTTTCATACATTAGCTATAAATTATTATATTTTCAATTAATACTTATTACTAATCAAAAATCTCCCTATACACAACCACAAGTTTCCAAACACCCGCATCTCGTCTCAAACTACCACCTTAAATCAAACCACCCTTCAATTTCAAAAGTTTCCCGAGTACTCAAATCTTTCCTCAATATGAACGAAACCTATACATCCAAAAGTATACCCTCACCAACTCAAGCCCCATGCAAAATCCAAGATGTACAATATTAACCCAACAAAAAGCCTTAAATACCGACACCTTTACGCCAAGAAAACCTCTCAAAATTACCATCCAAATGCTTCAAAGACACGACAAACACATTCACCAAATGCCTTGAACATATACAAACCAAAGCTTACACAACAATGACTCAAATTCTTCGACCCATGCTATGTCAATTCACCAAACCATAAAGCCACACCGTTTCCATCCAACCATAGATCTGATGTTAAAATAGTAATCCGAACACTCCTTGCAAAATACATGTATAAACTAAATCTCAACCCAAGCTAGTCAAGGTCGACTTACCCAACCCATCAACTTACCCGAACTCAAATAAGCAAGCATCATCCTAATAGCCCAACCACTACTCACACAAATCATCCAAGCCTAACCCACTCAACAGACCTAAACTCAACAAACCCCATCGATTCAACTCAAGAAAACTCAACTACCCAAGCCGACCTAAACACTCTCACTACTAAATTTCCAACCCATTCACCGTACGAAGCCTAAGACCCCTCCCTACACATGCAAGCTTTGTTTTTCCCTAATTTTTTTATTTATATATATACAACTAGTGTATGTTTAACAACCTCATGTGTTCAAATAATCACTTTTAAATTATATACTCAAAATAATAATAATAATAATAATAATGGTTTACGTATCATGCTCGTATTTTATGAAGCATTTTTAATATATATATATATATATATATATATATATATATATATATATATGGTATTGTCATGACAACAAAATTTGATTATGAGGATTTGCTTTCAAAGATTATTAAACGATTATATGTATGATTTCAAGGCTTTAAATATTGTCACCTAAGATGATAAATCTCTTAATAACTTTATAAATATGAGGTTTCATTTTGAATGTTGAATATGGGATTTATTTAGTAATAAATTACAACTTTCCCTATTTTGCATAAACGCAATGACCATGACTCTACAAATCTTTTGGGACGCGGCTATAAATATTTTATATATGTACACAAATTTTTGTTCAATAACGATTTACGTAAACTATTACTTCTTATTATCGCAAACATTATTAAATAATTTTTTCATCACAACCGCTTCATGTATACACATTCCCTTAACAAATTGGCTTACAAGATTCATATTTAGTAATGATTTAAATGTTTCTCTAGCTACGCGCTACCGCGATGCCTTGTTATTATGTACATTTCTTGGAAACAATAGAACGACTTTACTTGAGATTTCATTTCGATGTTATTCTTATATTTTCAATGAGCATATAAAACGCGATTTACATATTTAGTCATTAATTCGAGCCTCACAATTATTGCGGTTTTTTTCTTTTCATTTGGTGAGATGTTTCGATGACAATATTTTGCACATAAGATTTCATTGTTGTGTTTTGGTTTTCGTGACAGAATGCAAACTATTCAATAACAATTTGTGTAATACTTTCAAAACCTTAACTTCGCCAAAATCTCGTTTATCTTTTAAACGATATTATCATGACTATGTTATTTATATTTGAGCATTTATGTAAACACGATTCCATACATTATCTATATCATTTCATCTAATCTATTAACGGCCTATGTGTGGCTGTCTACAAGTTTTGGCGCTATTATTATAATGACGATTATATAAATGGTTTCACAATAGTGGTCGTATTCACGTTTTATCACATTTCATCGATTGTTTTGGTTGTTAACTAAATGCTATTTTACTTATGTTGATACACGTATGCGTCACCCCAAAGAAACTCACCTCATTCTCATGATTTCACGCAATCGTATTCTCAATTACCTATAACCTCAAGTTTGTACACGTATTAAACTCATTGCACGACATTATTGAAATTGTAACGTATTTTACCCTTACCTCATGTACTCACCTTTCGGGTTTCTCATTTTCACTCTTTGGATCCTCGTTTCACTTATTGGATTTTTCTTATTTTTCACTAAATTTTAGTGTCCCGACGTACAACCATGGAGCTTAAGGATTTGTTTATTATTTTCACATTGATGACATTTGACTTTAAATCCCGTTTCATAATTGTTTACCCTGAATTTTATATTATTCGATCGTCTTTACTTATTTAAACCAAATTGATATTTTCACTTTGGTTTATATTTTAATATTTAATTGTTTCAATTATTTATTCCATTTTCCTACTTACTTAAAAGTCAGCCAATCAAAATTTCAAAAATTTTCCACCGCTGGTATTGGTTAGTCAATATTGGTAAAATTCAACAAATTTATTTACACATCTATTATTTAAAGATTTCAAAATAAATATGTCTCTTAAACCACACAATGGAACGAACCATGTGGACCATACGACGGTCAAAATAATTATGGGTGCACACTTAATTATTGAAACCCCCGTATGGAAGCCATAGTAAGTACACTTGTGTGCGATAACGCAGACCCCAAAATGATAGCAGAAAAACGATAAAAATGCGAATTATGACAAGGGCACGGTGGATACGCCGCTGGGACTTCCTATATATAAGTGCCTTTATTATGTTCTCATATGTGGCGTTTTTTCGAATCATCCAAGGATTTGACGTTATTCTTTTGTCAAAAAAAATTTTGCAATTATTTTACCAAAGGCAATATTCGTTAGTAATTTTTTTTTAGTTTATCTTAATTTCGGGACGAAATTTCCTAATGTAGTAGATACTGTGACATTCATCAATTTCGGGTCTCGAGTTGTATTCGTTTTGTAAACTTTTATTTCGTAAAACCGACTCAACATTTTTAGAACATTATTTAATTATTATATAATATTATTATAGACCTTGATCTTAAATAAATCGATGATTGTCATATTATAATGTCGTTAAAAAAACATAAAGGGTTTAAAATGATTTTCGTAAACTCGTTATATGCTTTGGAAACCTTTAAACTCCTTTTTAACTTTGATTAAAACTTAGAGGGGGTGTTGTGTAAATATGTAATATATATAAACAAACAAACCCTAAACCTAGACCATTATACCAGCCGCCATCCCCCCCCCCTTCTTAGCCATTTTTCCGGCGACCGATTTCCGGCGCCGTTTTCCGACTTCGGCGCACCTCCGGCCACTCTCCCTTTCCTCCCCCTCGTCGTTCCGGAGACCCCACCACCTCCAGCCGCACCCTCCACCTCTCCTTCCCGTTTTACCGGCGAGCACACCACCACCGAAGCCCCCTCCCATTTCTACTCGTTTCTCCGGTGACCGAAAAACCGGCCACTGGTGTATCGCCTCACCGTATCTCTCTCTCTGCTCTCTCTCTCCGTCTCTCTCACTCAGCTCCCTCTATCTCTTCATCTCTCTCTTATCTCTCCGTCTCTCTCTTTATCTCTCTATCTCTCTCCGTCTTTATCTCTCACTCTCCCCCTCTCTTGTGCATATTTCCGGCGCGTCTCCGGCGGCCAGAATGGACTCCGGCGACAGGTAGGAAGACCGGTGGTGGTGACCCACCACGTCTCCGGCAACCTTCCTTTGACGACTCGTGAACACCTAATAGGTAACTTAACAATTTTGAGTTTAATTTTGGGTTTAATTAACAATCGTTATTTTGGTTCGGTTGATTTGTACGTTAGTTATTAAACGAGAGGTCACGGGTTTCGAGTCTCATCCTAGATTGGTTTTGGTGTTATTTTTATACTTAACAAATTTCGGTTGCTATTAGTACTAATATTAATAAACTTACTATTATATGTATTCATCATTTCTAGTATTATTAGTATCATTATTCTTATAAATATTAAAGATGATATTATTATTAATAAAAATCATATTATCAATATTTATTAAAACCGTATTTTTATCATTAATTATTAACAATAATATTGTTATATTTATTTTGTAAACTCGGTCAGAAGTCAAACCAACATCGAGTATAGTATCATTAGTAGTATCAATATTATTTATTATTATTATTATTATTATTTTATCAACAACACTTTAATTAATAATAAGATTTTTATTCTTTAACTATTATTATTATTAATATTATACTGTATTAGTATTATTAATAATAAATATTGATATTATTATACTCATCATTATCTTATATATATATATATATATATATAACATATCTTTTTAAAATTATTATTGTCATTACTATCATTATCATTAATAATATTATTATAAACTTTATTATCAATCAATTTTTTTAAAACCAAACTCTTGATTTAAACCCGTCTTGTTTCTATTCAATATTGGGTTAGTTATTTAAAAGCCCAATAAAATATATTATTTTATTTTAAATTACCAATTAAGTACGAGTCCCTAATCGTTAACAAATTAACCGGTAATCCGATTAACAACCGAACCTTCTCGTTCAATGTTTCAAATGTAGTTTCAACTAAAGTTCAAGTTCATTAATATATTTTATTTATTCGTTTTCAATTAGCTTTTAAGTCGGATTCGTTCGTTTCTTTTACAAGCTTTCTATTTGTCCATCACTTATTAGTTTCTCAATTCATCAATCGAGGTGTGTACATTTCATCCCCCATTTTCAGTTTTATCTTTTGTGGGTAACATGCATACTTATTCAAACAAAAATGATTTATTATACTCATTCTCAAACCACAAACTTTAGGGTGTATGATACTATAATACTTGCTTTATTGTGTGTTATATGTCTCATATGCTTTACGTGCACAAGTGTTTATTGTTATGCTGTTGTTGAGCCTCATTAAGTATGATCATACGCTCCCATAACTACTTAGACTTGTGCTAGTATAATAGGGCCTCATTATCCGAGTATGTCGGTTGTTACCGATTAGAAGGATCTTCATTACATATGTTTTATATACCACGATTGATTCTTTTATTTATAGTCTCATAAACGTTTGTGGATTTCGCTCATATTATATATACTCAAACTATGAAATTTCTTACTAACATACGTGTTGACAAAATATTATTTTATGCATTGTTACAGGTTTGACTTTTATCGACTTCAGGACTTCAGGAAAAAAGTTACCAAGATTATTAGGATCTTAGTAAAACGAACAATATATTTGTTTACTTGTGCTCAATTTGTTTGTATGACCAAGATGTGTTGTTTATTTATTTGTGAAATAAATGAGTTGTTTCAATATTGTCACTTTAATAGTGTCTTGTGTTTTGGGCAATCGGTTGCACCCCGGCATTTTCCGCCTTTGGTCGGGGTGTGACAATGATGATGATGATGAAAATGTGCATGAATGTGTGTGTGTGTGTGTACCGTGAATATGTTGTGTGTGTGGGGGGGGGGGGTGTGCCATACACCCACATGCATGCATACACACATATAGAGAACTCCTTATATAATTTTTTATTAGTAGGTTGATTCTTGACATTTGATAATGAACATGCACCTTTGATTTCTTTTTGGATTATCCGATAAGAGATGAAATGGGTTTTGGTTGTTTAAGAAAAAGAAAACGAGAGAGAGAATAAGAGTAGGAAAAAGTGTTTATTTTACTCTTTGATGATTATGGTAGATGATATTGTCTTGATTGGGTTATGCATGTGATGATGTATTAAGAAAATAGGTTCATGCTAGAAAGGTTTTAATTGAGCAGAGTGTGGTTATAATAAATAAATAACCTCATTGGTATACTTTGATGAAATGATGACTTAGTTTTTCACATGAACATGAGTATACTTGAAACATGTTAATATTAATTAAGTCCATGTTAGAATTCAATATTATATTTATATATGCTATTTAAATGGGTCTTTTACCTTTGATTGAAATTATTGATAAAATATTGAGAATAAGATGATATGCTAGAAATTGAAACTTTATTTGGTAAAAACTTGTAAACCTCTAATTTTGTTTAATGATGTTGAGTGACTTGTACATATATGATTGAAGAATGACACTTGAATAAACATGCATGTTAAATTGATTGATGATATGATGATTTGGAATAAATGTTACATGTTCATGAAAGAATCTTGGACAAATGGTTAGGTAGTTATGCTAGAAGATTGTCACATGTAAAGAATAGGAAAAAGGTAAAACTTGGATTATATGTGATAGAGACATGATAAGTAGAAACAATATATGGAAATTTAAGTATCTATACTATTTAATAAATAAAGCTTTCTAAATGCCACATGTCATCACTATATTCATCCTTACAAATTTTTCCCTCATCTCTCTCATATTAAATACATTTCTCTTTTTAATATTTCATTTTCAAATTTTAATAATTTCATCTTAACTTAAAATAATTAATACCATCATAAATATGTTAGTTTGTTTAATATAAAATATATTGCATTGGTTATTAATATTAGATTTTTGTAAGTAACCAATACGAAACAGATTTAAGATTAAAATGAGTTTTAGTCCACGAGTGGGTTTAAAATAGCAGCCATTTTCACCTAAGTTTTGATATAGAAAATAACAAAGAAATGATTTATTATTTATAAATTTTCTAACAACTTTTATTTCAAAATTACGTAATATGTAATTTTTTTACCGTATAATATATCTTTATATATGTGATACTTTTTTTTATTTCACATTATGTTATTATTTAAAAAAGTACTTATTCTAACCCATGTGCTACACGGGCAACTAACCTAGTATTTAATGTATATAGTCTCATGAGTATTGGTTTGTTTATTCCATACCACAATTAGTAAGTTAAGACAAGTGTATCTTATACTTGAAATTGCTAAAAAGTTGATGTTTTGTGCTAAGTATTTAAATATGTAAATTTGGTTCAAATTAGACATTATAAATAAGTGTATTAAGTATACAAAGTGTTTGGCATGTTTAATGACTTAACATGCTTGTCGGTAGCTTTAACGGTCAAAAATGCGACTTTTAACGCGAACCGACAACGGTTTTGGGAATTGTTTTAGAACAGCCCATAAAACCAAAGAATATATATACCTTACATAAGTAAATGCATATATTAAGGACAAGATGGAATAACTTGATCTTTGACGGTTCGTGTCGCAACAAAACAGACCCGAAATGTCAAATTGCTAGTTTTGTGAAATTTATAAATAAAATAAGAAATGAAATATTTTAATAAAATGACTTAAAACTTGTGTATTTTCACACTTAAAGTATTTAAAAACAGTTAAGAACTCAACTTTATAAGAAAAAGTTAACCAGTTCACCAACTAATATAAAACCGACTGAACCGGAATACGATTTTAAAAATGTAATAAGTATAAAGATATAAAATAGTAAATATTCCATAAAATAAAATATAAATTTATAAAACTTAAAATTATTATATAATATTAAACAATATTAAATAATATAATAATATATTATATTACTTTTTTATTTGCTAGATAGAATATTAATGCATGAAAAATGTTAGTTACTACTTGGGTTAAATTTAAAAGTTAGAGACCATGTGTGTGTTGAGTGATCATATAGGAATCGGAATTGAACGGAATCACACGAACAAAAGGATAACATTTTTAAGAAATAAGATGTGTGAAATATTTTAAGTTGAACAAATAACTTAAATTATGAATAAATTATTAATTGTGTGTTATAAAATTAGGTCACGAGTCATGTTGGAATAACTTATCATCTACCGAAACGGTGAGTTTTCTCGTAAATCCTCTCGTTTTATTGATTTATAAATGTTTTTGGGGGAAAAGTATGTAAACCATGGGATATATATTTTACTAATTGTGTTAAATGTGATGAGTCATTCTGAAAGGAAAAACCGTTAACCTATAGGGAAACGGCCTAAAAATATTGGTAGATCTATCGGGGCAACGCCCCCCCGCTCTTCCAATCACCCTGGTTGAAAAGGTGGGAAGATTTTGATTTTGGTATATATTAGGTTTATCATATTGATAGTTATACATGTGTTGTACTATTTGCTCGTTTACAACTAACACGTTTTGTTTAAGAAATATATAGTTATGTTTGGAAAAGTGGAAATTAAATTCCCATTAAAAAGAATGGTGAATAATGAAATTTATCATTGATAAGAATGATGAATAAATGAGAGTTAATCAAGAACAGTTACATCCTGGTTTATAATGGAGAAACTCACCAACATTCGTGTTGACAAAATTATTTTAACATACTTTTCAGGTAAATGAGAACTTTGGAGGTATCGCGAGGGATGGCATGGGACGAAGAACATGTGTGGTTTTGTTGTTATGGCGTGTGTGGACTTGTAATAATAATACTTTATGTAAATTTAGACATGTGCGCTCTGATGAATAAACAAGTCCTTTAATATACATAATGCTCTGTTTCGTGATTTGGCTATCGGCATCTGTCATTACCCAAAACTAACTTAGTTAAGTCTTCCGCTGCTAAAATAAGAATTTTAGGGTGTGACAGAAGTTTGTATTAGACCAATCGTTATAGCGAAATAGAAAATTTAAATAAAAAGAATTTTTGAACTATAATCTTGAAATCAAAACACATGGTTCATCTCTCCTCGCGAAGCCAGGTATGTAATAAAGTTATGATATGAAATTTATAACCTGTTGAAAAGTAATGGTTAACTATTATTAATACATATTTTATTAATAAGGCACTAACTAAGTTACATAACGCAAATGTCGCAAGCACCTGTTCACGTTGACCACACTGTAGCTAACTATGGGGTTGAGGATATACCTCCACCTCCACCTGCTCCCATGACCGAGGAGACCACCCCACCCACATTGAGCTACCCATTTGCCCCGATCGCGAAAACCCCGCGAAAAAAGGGAGAAGTGGTTTTGAGGCATCCTCCTCAACACTTGTGGTACCACCAATAGTAACTAACCGACCTGAATCCGTTTTTCCCATCCCAACCAGTAACTGGGAATCCCTTCATTAGGGACCCACTGTGGAGGAATAAATGGCATCTTTGATAGGTAGGTTGACCCTAAATGAAGCCTTGACATTTAGCCTAATTGACCAACACGTGGCTAGGGAAGCTAGGGAGAATCTGAATAATTTTTATTCTCAACTAATGGCTCAAAGGATGATAGGTTTGGAGAACCGGGTCCCTATGTTAGAACAGTGGGTTGGACAGTTTGGTTATATGGACAATCGGGTAGTGTCTTTGGAAGACTATGTGTTTAACATCGTGACCTACATTAACATGCTACCTTAGATGCTTTCTATGTATTTGTATTAGACACTTTTGGCCTTAGTTGAAATAGATCGGTAGGAGAATTTGAACATCTTGGATTGTAGGTATTACACCCACATTTTGTACCCTTAGGGGATAAGTTATGTAATTCCCTTCCGATATATTACTAAATAATTTGGTTATGTGATAAATACTTAAGAAATTTCCTGGTTAAATTACATCATTATAAGAGATTCAACCAATATGTTCTCTTGTTGGTAAAATAAAGAAGAAAATGCCACCTAAGACAAGGAGAGCCACCGCCAACCGATGGTCCGGATTACCATCCACCCAAGAGGAGTTAGATCAGCTCATTTCCCAACGTGTTAACTCAGCTCTTGAGCATCGAGGCGATGATCGTGATGCTAACCGTAATCCGAGACAAGATACCCTTAATGATGTCGGAACCGGAGCCGGAGCTGGAACTGAGAATTTTATTGGTAACCTGTCAGGTAGAAATAAAAGGATAAAAACCGTTTATAAAAATTCCATAATTGTGACTAGTAAAAATCAATTATCAATGATGATTTTTGAACAAACTATGTTAACAGGGAATCCGATATCTGGTTGCGCCTACGGTACATTTCTTCCTAAACCTTTTACTGGAGCTGACGGGCACCTTGAAATAGTTCGTTGGATTGAGAAAATGGAGTCTATGATGAAGATCAGTAATTGTAGCCTAGCAGATAAAGTTAAATACGGAGTTGATATACATCTATTTATACATCTCGAATCCCTTGTAAAGTTATGTATATTTAAGGTTTTGAGTTCGGTTTAGTTAGTGTTTTGTTGATCTTTTATTAATTTAGGTTTTGAGTCAAGTTTATTATATATTTATCATGTTTTAAATCTTTTGGTGTCTTGCATGTTAAACTATAAATTCTTTCTATCATTTCATGTGAGCTTTAAGTTCGTTTTTGCTCATCATTGGTTACATGATTAGTTCAGTTAGTGTTTTGATTTGTTTTCATGTAGATGGTGGCTTGTAAATCAAGGAAAAGAAGGCCTAGAAGTTTCTCATGGTTTCTTGGAAGCTAAGGAGGATATCTAGCATGTTTAAGTAATAAAATAACAAGAAAATTCGTAGCCCCCTAGCCAGGCACGCCGCGCCGCGTGGCCAGGGAGGGCTAGCCTGGTCGCGCGGCGCCTCTACCTCCTGGTCCATCAATTTTCGCAAACAAGCCCGCAATGCACTATATAAACTTAATGTTACAACCCAAGTCATTTTTATCAAGAATTGCAGCCGATTTTCCAAGGGAGAAAGCAAAGATTGAAGGCTTTTGAAGCTTGGAATCAAAGAGGATCAAGAAGTCTTTCAAGGAGGTGTTCAAGGATCAATCAACAAGGGTTTTATTGCTCTAACTTTCATTCATTGTTCACTTTTTCTATCATGTCTTTCTTCTTTGTTTTTTATGTTTGTTTGGGATTGTTTTTAATAATAATTCTAGGCTAGACTTCATGTCTACCTAGGTTTGATAAACATGTATTGACTTGATTCTTGCTTTGGATGATTGTTTTGATTATGGTTTTGTTATATTAATAGTAAAGACTTGTTATTGCTGTCATGATGCATATGAGTGTTTTTTATCTTGATTGATTGTTAACTATTGCTTCACATAGATCTTTTATCTCTTGATTGTGTTCTTTAGATTTTGGGTTTATGTTTAATCATTACTTGGTGTTTTGATTATTGTGATTGAATAGGCCTATTAGATCATAGAAGCTTGTTGATAGTTGATTTGGGTTATAATGTTCTGCTAAACCCCAATAGCTGTGAGGTGAGGAGTGGTTCGTGTGTCTTGGTCAATCGCATTCTAGGTTAGATTAGTGACAGTATTCTTGTTTGGTTATTGTGTTGATCCTTGTTCATGATGTCGTGTTTAGTTTATCAAGTTATCTAGGGTTTAGTGTTTCGTGAGATTGCTTGCCTATGATGCTATTAATTAATCCTAATTGATGACTTTGAGGAAATCAATCCAACTGATTGCTTAATAATCTAACAATTATTCTTTAGGATTTCGTTTGATTTGATCGAGGGTTCTTTAGGGTTTGTTAGAGGAATATGTTTAGAAATCAGTTTCCATATCATGTTCGTTGTCCATTGCTTGATTATTGTTGATGCATGGGATTCTTACCTAGGTAGATTCTTTTTCTTATTGGTTTGGATCTTGTGTTTGATTGCTCGTTCCTAGTTTACTTATTTATTTACTTTCTTAGTTTAATACTAGTTTAATAAAACCCCCGTTAATCTTATTTAATAAATAGTTGTACTTTGTAATTGAGTTTAATTAGGTTAATTAACTTAATTTATAGAGTCCTGTGGGTTCGATATTCCGGACTTACTTAGCTTTAGTGCAATTGATTAGTTCACTTGCCGGTGTTTTGTGTAGTTGATTCTTAAGTCAAGTTTTTATTACTTGTTTAATTTAGTTAATATTTAATTGACTGCTTTTAGCACATCAGGAGTCTGCTCTTTTCAAGACGAATCACTCGAATGGTGGAACTCCATAATTCAGAACATGGGAGAAGATGCAGCTTACGGACTGTCATGGGGAGAGTTGAAGAAGATGTTGATCAAGGAGTATTTCCCGATGAATGAGTTGTAGAAGATAGAATTTGAATTCTGGAATCTGACCATGAAGGGTGCCGATATCGAAACGTATACATCTCGATTTAATGCTTTAGCGAGACTGGTACCAGACTAGTAACGCTTGAATATGTTAAGATCAAGAGATACGTTTGGGGATTAGCACTGGAGATTCAAGGCATGGTCACGTCTTCGAGACCCAACACAATTCAGTCAGCTAGGGAACTCACGAAAACTCTGACCAGCGACTGTGTTCGTAAGGGGATATTTAAGGATACCAAAAAGAAAGTTGATTCAGCTTAACCCGAGAATAAGTCAAGAGAGTTTAAGAGAAAATGGGTTGGAAATTCGGGTCGAATGTTTTCTTCTAATACCGAGAGAGCTGGAGGAAGTTCAAATCATATAAACCGATGCAACTCGTGTGGAAAGAATCATGGCGGGGAATGCAAGAAGTGTGACCGATGCCACCGAGTTGGCCACTTGTCCCGCAATTGTTATGCAAAAATGATACCCCCAACATCAGGTAACCAGAACCTGGGATGTTATGAGTGTGGTGTTGTGGGGCATTATAGGAGGGACTGTCCGAAGATCAAGAATTAGAACAACGGAAGAGCATTCGATATGAACGCGAATAAGGCACAAAAAGACTCATCGGTAGTCACCAGTACGTTTCTTGTTAACAATCATTATGCTTATGTACTTTTCGTTACCATAGCCGACTTAAGCTTTGTTTCCAAGCAATTTGAATCTCTCCTTGGTATTAAATCTATCGATCTAGACAAATAATACTTAATTGAACTAGCTAATGGGAAGATAATAAAAACTAGTCAAGTCGTTCGTAATTGTAGTATCATATTAAAAGACCATCAATTCAGCATCAATTTGTTACTTGTTGAGTTAGGAAGTATTGACGTTGTTTTGGCATTGGATTGGCTATCCCAAAACTAAGCTGAAATTGTTTGCTCAGAAAAGATGGTTCGTTTGCACCTTCCAAGTGGTGGAGCGTTAACTATTCAGGGCGATCAACGCAACTCAGAGTTGAAGCTCACTAGTATTATAAATACTCGGAAGATGTAGCGGAAAGGTTATCTAGCATTTCTTGTCCATGTAGTTGATTCGAAAGCTAAAGAAAAAAAAGTAGAAGATATTCTTGTTGTCCGAGACTTCCTAGAAGTATTTCCTGAAGATTTACCTGGATTACCTCCACCAAGACAGGTTGAATTCAGAATCGATCATGTGCGAGATGCTACACCGGTAGCCCGATCTCCCTATAGATTGGCATCGTCTGAGATGCAGGAGTTGTCTAATCAACTGCAAGAGCTTTTGGAAAAATGTTTTATTAGACCAAGCTTCTCACCGTGGGGAGTACCAATCTTATTCGTGAAGAAGAAAGACGGTTCATTTCGTATGTGTATCGATTACCATGAACTGAATAAGCTAACCATCAAGAATCGGTACCCACTACCGAGAATTGATAATTTGTTTGATTAATTGCAAGGATCTAGTTGTTATTCAAAAATCGATCTATGATTTGGATACCACTAGCTGTGAGTTGTAGAATAAGATGTTCACAAAACTGCTTTCAAAACCCGCTATGGCCATTATGAATTCTTAGTCATGTCGTTTGGTCTAACTAACGCACCGACTGTGTTTATGGATCTCATGAACCGAGTTTGTAAGCCATATTTGGATAGATTTATGATGGAGTTTATTGATGATATACTTATGTACTCGCGAACCAAGATAGAGCATGAGCAGCATTTGAAGATAATTCAAGAGTTGTTAAAGAATGAGAAGTTGTACGCGAAGTTTTCTAAGTGTGAGTTTTGACTTAGAGAAGTCCAATTTCTTAATCATATTATTAACGAAGATGGTATTCATGTTGATCCTTCAAAAGATTGAAGCAATTAAGAAATGGGAGACACCAAGGTCACCTACTAAAGTGCGACAATTTTTAGGATTGGCTGGTTATTACCGACGATTCATCGAAAATGTTTCTCCTCCATATCTCAACCCCAAACCCAATTACCCTAGAAAGAAAGGAAATACGAGTGGACTGAGAAGCAAGAAGAAGATTTTATGTTGTTTAAGCAGAAGTTGTGTAGTGTGCCTATCTTGTCACTTTCATAGGTACTAATAGGTTCGTAGTCTTTTGTGACGCCTCACGCCTAGGTCTTGGTTGCGTGATTATGCAACGAGACAAGGTTATAGCCTATGCTTCCCTACAGTTAAAAGTGCATGGGAGGAATTACACTACACATGATCTGGAATCAGGAGCTGTTGTTTTTTCCCTTAAGATCTAGAGGCATATCTCTATGGTACTAAGTGTACAATCTTCACTAATCACAAGATTCTCCAGCACATATTTGATCAAAAAGAACTTAATATGAGACAACGTAGATGGGTAATTACTCAACTATTACGACTGTGACATTCGTTACCACCCAGGTAAAGTGAATGTCGTAGCTGATGCATTGAGTAGAAAAGAAAGAAAAAAACCATTATGTGCCCGTGCATTGGGATTAACGATTCACACGAGTCTTACTACTCGAATTCGTGATGCCCAACGTGTGGCCTTGAAGCAGCGAAACATAAGAGATGGAAGACTGCGAGGTCTTGAATACGAATTCGTGACAAAGTCGGATGGTACACTTTATTTGATCAATCAAATTTGGGTACCAAGATATGGGAATATACGAAATTTAGTGTTGGATGAAGCCCACAAGTCCAAGTATTCAATCCACCCAGGATCGACTAAGATGTACAAAGATCTCCAAGAATTTGCGAAATTTAGTGTTGGATGAAGCCCACAAGTCCAAGTATTCAATCCACCCAGGATCGACTAAGATGTATAAAGATCGCCAAGAATTTTAATGGTGGCCAAATTTGAAAGGAGATAAAGCTGTCTATGTTAGCAAGTGTCTAACGTGTTCAAAAGTTAAAGCTGAACACCAAAAGCCATCTGGATTGTTACAACAACTCAAAATCCCTGAGTGGAAATGGGATAACATTACCATGGATTTTGTAACTAAACTATGTTGGAACAGATCTGCCCAAGACACATATTTGAGTTGATGTGGCTAGTACGTTATGATCCAAGTTGGGTCATACTCAATAACAAGCTAGACAAACACCACGTATTTATTATTAAATATGATCTAAGTAATAATTATCAACACTTATAATATTTGGAAAAAAAGTTTTCTGAATATTTTGCACTTGTGTAATATGTAAATTATGTGGATAATTTATATATGAGAGATGTTATTTATTTGGGTAAATAACTTATGTGTCTATGGAAAACAAAATGGTATTTTGAATTTTTGGGTGGGAAAGCTCCACCAAGGTCGGCCCCTCCCTCATCTCTCTCCCTTTATGTTTCCAAGACCATGCATGTGAGATGGTTGGTAGATTACTTTTCTTGATTAACCAAAAACCACACTCACACACACACACAAGTTCTCTCTTTTCGGCCGAGAAGAACAAGAAGATGAACAAGGAGATTTGCAAGTGTAAGATCCTAGCAACTTGGGTGTTTGTTGGAAACTTGTACGGGTATAAAAGCTTGAGGATTTCCTCCATTGGAATCTTGTCATTCATATCTTCATCCTCTTCATTTTTTGGAAATTTGAAGGTATGTAACCAAACACCCTATGGTTGTTCTTAATAGTGTGTACATCGTATATGGATCCCGGTTTGGATTTTATATAAAACGGGTTTATGTATATTTGATAAACAAGATTTAAAACTTATCTCCGCCGTTTTTTTCTCTATAATAGTTTATATGGACTTTGAAAATATTGTAAAAACCCAACAATGGCATCAAGAGCCGCTTATACGATTACATGCTTTAAAAAATGGGATCTAAAGTGTTCGGGTTTTATGGTATTTTTTACCATATTGGCCGAAAACTTTAGGCATATTGGTTGCCCCTTGGTTTTTCAAGATTGTACCATATATGCATGTGGTAAATCCGGAAAAATTAGTCATTTGGACAAATCTGGATTTTTTCAGCTCTGGCCGAGAACCCTTGGTTGGAAACCATGGTTCTCGGTTTGGCTGAAAACACCACGAGACCCGTTCTCGGTTGGCCAAGAACTCATGGTTGTGAACCATAGTTCTTGGCTGGCCGAAAACACGTTCTCGGTTGGACCGAGAACTCATGTTTGTGAACCATAGTTCTCGGTCTTGGTCGAGAACTTCAGGTTCTCGGCTGACCGAAATCTTCGGGACGAAAACTCTGAAGCTTTGGTCTTCTGGCCGAAAACTCTCTTTCTGGCTGTGAACTCAAAGGGTCAAAGGGGAACTATTCTGGTCAAGGGTTGACCTGTTTGTTTGGATGTTCATAACCTAGCCACGATCTTGTGTATATTGAAGTGATGTCTTGTGATTTATTCAATTAGACTGTAATATTCTTTATTCGGGTTTGTAATCTATTTATTCATTTCAAATGGTTTGTAATAATAAGTAGAATAGTTGTATTTCTTTTACTAGAAAAATGTATTAGGATATATTTTGTAAAAGAAGATGCAACTACAATACCACTTTGGTTGGAGCCCAAATGGAAGCCAAAATAAAGAGAAATGATCACAACAGGAGGTGGACACTTGAAGCATTTGGATGCAGAGTCAAGTGGGAGTTCACCATCACATACCTTGTGTCCTACTCGTCCCTTAGTAGAGACCTTGTGACACACTTGATTCGGTCAACAAGTGTTGTCAATTTAGGTGGCTATGGTTATGAACTTGTGATTGTTATTTATGCTTATATGGTTGATTTATGGTTTTGATTTATCATATTTGGATATGGTTTTTAACATATTAAAAATCATCAACTTGCATAAAATTGATTCTTTAGAAATTATTAAGTAATAAAATTGGTTTTATTAATTGTTAATGATTTCATAATAAAATGGGTTTCATTAAAATGAATTGAGAAAATTGGTTTTCAACAAAAGTACCATACATGTGAATGCATGCAAATGGAAGGTACATAAAATAGTTTTCCAATCTAGAATTTTGAAAACTTAAATCCCTTTTAAAACAAGTTAAACACCATCCTTTTATACGACACTCGAATCACTTGGGCAATTGATGTGGGATAAAGGTCACCTAACCGCGTCAAGGAAACTTGTGAGTTTGAGGTGGATTTACAATATTTGTGGGATAAAGGTCACCTAACCACTTGTATGTGTAAACTCACACGTGTGTATAAGTAGGACGACTTGATTTGGAAACCATGTGAATAGGGTCATCGAAGCATGGTGTACAAAGTTGTTGATAAGATTAAACATGCCAACTAAACATATGATATTTTATCGATCCCATAAAACTAGAAGTTGCAAAGGGTTGCAATCGTCAAACGTTGACTACCTTGTTAATTTGAATAGTAGGATAAAGGTCACCTAACTACTATTTGAATGAAACGTTGAGTTCTGGATTTTAATTATTAATCGTCTTGGAGACATTAAAGGGTATTAACAATTAAAATTTATGAATGATATGAAAAATACTAAATTTGAGCTTTGTTAAATTTATAGATGGCCGCAAACAACAACGTACCGAACGCAATTATCCCACCTGTGCATAATCTATCACTGAGATCCATTCTTGATAAGGATCGTCTGAATTACAACAATTTTTATGGATTGGTATCGAAACTTGAGAATTGTTCTCAAGCAAGAAAAGAAATCCTATATTTTGGACGATCCTATTCCCGATGAACCTGATGTAAATGACTTGGATGACTACAATGATTGGTTAAAGTATACCGAGGATTCGGTGCAAGTTTCTTGCCTCATGTTGGGAACAATGATTCCCGAGATCCAAAAGGATTTTGAGAATCATGGGAAATATGGCATGATCCCCCAGCTTAATGAAATGTTCCTTACTCAAGCTAGGGTGGAACGCTTCGAAACGGTTCTAGCTTTTCATGCATGTCGTATGGAAGAAACCCAATCTGTCTCATCTTATGTGCTTAAGATGAAAAGCCACATTGATCAGCTTGAATGGCTTAACTGTCCAATATCAAAAGAGTTAGCCACCAATATGATCCTTAATGGCTTAACTAAAAGGTTTGAGACATTCTTTATGAATTATAACATGAACGGATGGGACAAGAGTATTGGTGAGCTTCACACAATGCTCAAAACAGCCAAAGTCGGAATGGGTAAAAAAGGTTTTACCCGTTCTTGAAATCAATGAAGGAGGCTTGAAGAAGAGGCATCATCCAGGTGCCAAGGAAAAGGTTGCTAGTGGTAAGGGGCTAGTCAAAGGGAGGTTCAAGGGAAAGGCAAAGGCAGAACCAAAATTGAAGAAGCTAAAGGTTAGCGCTGAGGATCTGTGCTTTGCTTGTGGTGAGATAGGCCATTGGATGAGAAATTATCCAACCTATCTGAAGGAGTTGAAAGCTAAGAGGGATGCGGAGCAAACCTCAGGTACAACTTTCATGATCCATATTGATCTTAATATTATTTCTTCTAACACATTGGTATTGGATACCGGATGTGGAACTCATATATGCAATTAATTGCAGGAGTTCAAAAGAAGAAGTGATTACAAGAAAGGAGATATAAGTCTCTACATCGGAAATGGAGCAAAGGTTGATGTCCAAGCCCGAGGAGATTATGTATTGAAGCTTCCAAATGGTTTGGAAGTCATTTTGAAAAAAATTTTGTATTCTCCTGGTTTGACTAGGAATATTATCTCTGTTTGTTTGTTAAGACAATTTGGTTATGATTTAAAGTTTGTAAACGATGGTATTTATGTTTTCATGAATGATGTCTTTTATTATAAAGCGATGCCGTCTAATGGCATTTATGAATTAGTTCATGATAACACATGTATTGATAACTCGTTGTACCAATCTAGCACCGAAAGACTCAAATTGGATTTGAGTAAAACCTTTCTTTGGCATTGTCGCCTTGGTCACATAAATAAGGATCGCATTCATACACTTCAAAAGAATGGTCTTTTGGAATCAAATGATGTTTCATTTGATAAATGTGAATCTTGTTTATTGGGAAAGACGACCAAGGAACACTCTAGTGGAACTAATGAAAGGGCGAAAGACTTATTAGGTATCATACATTCAGATGTATGTGATCCTTTTAAGACAATGACAAGGAATGGTGAAAGATACTTCATTACCTTTATCGACGTTTATAATCGCTATGGGTACGTGTTTTTGTTAAGACACAAAGATGAAGCCTTTGAAATGATCAAAGTCATCCAAGATGAAGTACAAAAGCAACTCAATAAAACAATCAAAGTACTTCGTTCCGATAGAGGAGGTGAATACCTCAATGATGCATTTCCAGATCATCTTAGGAGTTGTGGGATTGTCTCACAACTCACTCCACCCGGAACACCGCAACATAATGGTGTGTCCGAAAGAAGGAATCGAACTCTATTGGATATGGTTTGATCCATGATGGCTAGAAGCACATTACCTCTATCATTTTGAGATTTCGCATTGATCTCCGCAGCCCGTATTCTAAAATATGACACCAACCAAGAAAGTGGATAGGACACCTTTTGAAATATGGCATGAAAGGGTTCCATAATTATCATATTTAGAGGTACGGGGTTGTGAGGCTTATGTCAAGAACAACACCAAAAACAAACTTGAAAGCCGATCCACTAAGTGTATCTTTGTAGGATATCCCAAAGATTTGATGGGATATTATTTCTACAATGCAAACGAGCATAAAGTGTTTATTGCTCAAAAGGCTGAGTTCTTGGAAAGAAAGTTCCTTATGGAAGGAACTAGTAGAACTGTGGAACTCGAGGAGGATCGAGAACCACAAGCCGATACACGTTTGGTTGACAATAGCAATCAATAAGAGGTTGTTGTGAATTATCAAATGGTTGATCAAAACACACAAAACGTTCACAAATCTGGTAGAGTTAGCACCTCACCCGAAAGATATGGATTTTCTGTGGATGGATGCTATGTGGTAGATTCGGATGAACCCACCACATACTGAGATGCAATGTCACAATCTGATTGTGATAAATGGCTTGAAGCCATGAACATTGAGATGCAATCCATGCATGACAACCAAGTATGGGACTTGGTTGCACCACCTCTTAATTCCAATCTGGTTGGAAGTAAGTGGGTTTTCAAGAATAAAACCAATATGCATGGAAACTTGGATACTTATAAAGCTAGACTAGTAGCAAAAGGTTTCACTCAAACTCAAGGGGTTAACTATGATGAAACTTTTTCGTCTTTTGCGATGCTAAAGTCTATTAGGATATTGTTTGCCATAGCCGCATATTATGACTATGAGATATGGCAAATGGATGCCAAAACTGCTTTTTTAAATGGACACCTTTAGGAAGATGTCTATATGGTTCAGCCTGATGGTTTTGTCGATCCACAACATCCTAATACAGTATGCAAGTTAAAGAAGTCAATCTATGGATTGAAACAAGCATCTAGAAGTTGGAATCACCGTTTTGATGATGAAGTTAAGAAATTTGGATTCATCAAAAACGCTGATGAAGCTTGTGTATATAAAAAGGCTAGTGGGAGCATCATTACCTTTCTGGTATTATATGTCTATGACATACTACTATTTGGGAATAACATTCCAACCTTGGAAGGTGTAAAAGCCTGGCTTCGATGTTGTTTTTCCATCAAGGATCTTGGTGAAGCCGTCTATACTCTGGAAATAAGGATCTATATGGATAGATCAAGGCAGTTGATAGGTTTAAATCAAAGTGCATACATTGACAAAATCTTGAAAAGGTTCAAGATGGAAAACACTAAGAAAGGTTCGATACCTATTCAAAGAGGAACAATATTGAGTGCTTCTCAATGTCCAAGCTCAAAGGATGTGCAAGACAAAATGAATGGAATCCCATATGCATCTGCTATAGGTTCCATCATGTATGCCATGATATGCACTAGACCGAATGTGTCATGCGCTTTGAGCATGACAAGTAGATACTAACAAAATCCGGGAACTAGCCATTGGATGGCGGTTAAGAGCATATTGAAATAACTAAAGAGGACTAAGGATATGTTTCTAATATATGGCTCTGGTGAGGAGGAACTCGTTGTAAAGGGTTACATGGATGCAAGTTTCCAAACTGATCGAGATGATCCTCGATCACAATCGGGATATGTTTTCGTTTTGAATGGTGGGGCTGTCTCTTGGAAGAGCAAAACAATATGTGGTAGCATTGTCCACCACTGAATCTGAATACATCGATGCCTCATTGGCAGCTCAAGAAGCTGGATGGATTAGAAAGTTCGTGGCCGATCTAGGGGTAGTATGTACCATTCAGGACCCTCTAGAAATCTTTTGTGACAACGAGGGTGCGATTGCTCAAATCAAGGAACCCTGTGCACATCAAAATACAAGGCACATTGAGCGGAGATTCAACTACATAAGGGATGAAGTTGAAAAGGGAAAGATATATATTCGTAAAATTCGCACTTATCAAAACATTGCGGATTCACTCAAGAAGCTCCTAGAAAGGCCAAAGCATGAAGGTCAAACTTGTGCCTTAGGACTTCGATATTCTAGTGATTGGATTTGATCAAATTTTGTATTTGGATATCGGAACAATTGTTATTTGACTCAATCATATGATTATGTTATTTGAGTTATGTTCCATTTTAGCATGCTTAAATCCATGAATAATTTAATTATTCTAAACGTCCGTAGTCGATCATATTTGTGGGAACAAATGTGAAGGTAAGACTATTATGAACTTGGATTGGTAGATATTCATAAGGTATGTGAGAACTCCTAAATCGATCTCAGATCTAAGTTTACTTTAATCGATTATCTGGATCTAGTTCATGATGCTAATGATTATATGTTATATGTTATTATTATTAGTATTAGTTATATATATGTGTATGTATAATATTAAGATGAAGATCGAGAGAGATTAGGACAATGTTTCGTTAATTAACTCTCAAAACTTAAATTAAACTTGTGAACAAAGTTCACTATAAATAGGAAGATGGACCTAGTTCGTTAACATCCCCTAACGAATTAGGATCTACTTCGTTACATACATAAAAGAATAAATTACTTAACGAATCATCTCCTGATTCGTTAAACATCCTTAAAGAATCAGGAAGATATTAACTTAGAGCTAGTTCGCTAAACATCCTTAGCGAACTAGTCTCATACATTAACGAGCTACACATTTAACTTAATAGTTTACTACATTAACCAAAACGACAAATACGTAAATAATAAATACAAAGACTCGAGACGCAAAACTGTGCACTAACAGACACCCCCTCATCTTGAGCTCTTTATCTTTAAATTACTTAAAGCGCTTGGACTGCCAGTCTCTGCAACTATGAATTCCGTTTTCATAACAAACACGCACAACGCGTTGGAATTGCATAGCCAGGTCATAGTCTTCATTACGCTCAATCAGAATCTTGTTCTTGTGTAGCACATCATTGTCGGTCTCGGTTTAATTCACCAACCACATCGGGTCAATGATCTTTATCAGCTCAGTCTTCAACCCTGTACCAAGAACAATGACGGCCTCGCTAGTACGATTATCGTGGTACCATCGGTTGAAGGATAAATGCATGTGTTGGTTCATTTTCTTCACTGGCACCCGCTTCATCGTCTTCGGCGGCTTTACTTTAAGGACCAAATTCTTCCAACCCGTTTTTGAATCAATCTCATTGAGACGCTTGCAGATAGAAATTTGTGGCTTAAAGTACTTGAAACCATGATTCACCTCAAACACCAAGTGTTGGTGAAAACGTTTAGCATGGTAGTCATCACTGC
This sequence comes from Bidens hawaiensis, assembly GCF_021521415.1. Classification (NCBI taxonomy): domain Eukaryota; kingdom Viridiplantae; phylum Streptophyta; class Magnoliopsida; order Asterales; family Asteraceae; genus Bidens; species Bidens hawaiensis. The sequence goes on from NW_027495996.1 coordinate 183,190, forward strand.
GATTAATAAACGGACGATACGCCAGAGTGCGCACATCCCATATCGGTAATGAGAGAAGATCAGTCATCCTTACGTAGTACTAGACGCCCTTCTCCCATTTCACAATGTATACCTTAAGTTCAGATTCAAACATCCAAGAAACAATATTACCTTGCACCTTTGACACGGCCTTAAATGAAGTCTTCTGATTGGCTTTGGCTTGTGCAATACCTTCTTCTTTCTGTTCTTAACCAACAATCCTGAATGCCTTGATAATCTTACATACTTTCTTGTGTCTGAACCAACTCTGAATCTCCTCAAGAGATGGGTCGAGAAGCGAATCGGATTTCATGTCAAAGACATTCTTGCCTTTGGAATTTTTCTCGAGATGGTCTTCTGCTTCTTTCACCGATTCTTCATTAAATACTGGAGCACCCTGATCAATATTGGTGTGTTGAAATAGATCAGGGTAATCCTCAGCAGTCACATCCTCCATCTCAGCCTCCTCGTCTTCATAAATATAATCCGTCCTCATCTCCACAGTAGGATCATTTAAGATCTTTTCATCATTAATTACCTCAGCATCGGCTCAGTTTCTAACACGATCATTTCGTCTTCATTCAGACCAAGCAAGATCACAATCTGCTCTCGTGTCAGCGACTTATCAACAAACTACCCCACTGCTATCTCATCAGCATTCACCATGCTCCTAATCACCCCCTTACCATCCATAAATATAACCGTATCGGCCTCGATCATCTCAATCGGTTTGGCAGCCGAATAGTCATGATAAACAATGATCTGTTTGCCCGAATCATCAACAGAACTCGTACCCGCACCAGAAGCTAGGTCTTGAGTTTGTTTAGGCTCACCTCCAGCATCAGATTCTTCAGGGTTCTCATTATCGTCATTCTTTAGCTTGTTCTTTAATTTTCACCCCCTGAGACTCAACAATCTCACGAAGGGCTTTTGTTTCCTTTTGACAAAAAGAAACATAACTGACCAGCTTCTTCTGGTTTTCCATCAAACGTTCTTGATTTACACGATCAGTAGACATTTGGTTTTCATACAAATGAAGGAGATTGAAAAGCATGTATGTCTAACGGTTCGGTGGCATAGCATACAACGATGGATGAACTGGTTGAATTGGTCCCTGAGGCCTTGTAACTCTCATAAATGAGATATCACTAGGTGGAGGAGGCCCCATGGACAGTGTAGAAGAAACGGTAGAAAGTGTAGCAGAAGGCAATGGTATTTCAGTTAACGCCGATTTTGGAATCATACCAAGCCTGTCATGAGGTACCATCGTCGTCAAAGTCATCTCCGGAGTGCTAGTAGTAAGTGGCACTTCCGGGCGTTAAGGAGTTGCAGGACGAGACGGTTGAACACCAAAAGAGACTCCAGCTCCAGCTGATACACCTCTTTTTGCTGAGCCTTCAGAAGCTGGTGCTTTACCCTTCCGTTTTCGTTCTCGTTGAGCTGCAATAGTAGCAGCTAACGCAACATCTACAGCAGCTTGTTGTTCTCGGAGAGCTGCATCACCATTACCACCATTTCCACCATCTCCATCTCCTCTATTACCACCATCACCACCATCATTGTTCCCACCTTCTCCCCCCTCACGCTCGGAATCCGGGTCATCATGGATCCATCGATCCTCGAGAGGACATACATAATCAGGATTAGCAGAATGACCAAACAATCTCTTGAATCTGGGAGGAGGAGATTGACGGTACAGTTTCATTCTTCTCATTGTATCTACTGTCATATTCTCCAATTTAAACTTATCATTCTCATTATTAGGATAAAGCACCAAATCCCGAATAGCATCATTGACAAATAGTTGAACAAAACGTGGATACATCAAGAACTTCACACGTCTTTTTCCAGGAATACAATTTTCTTTCATCTGATCAAAGATCAATTCAGAAAAATTGTAACGCTTGTTTAGGATAAGTGCAACAAATACTGATCGTAGTGCAATACGACATTCGTCAAACCCAGCCTTACGTCCACCAAGGCAATGAATAAGAACATGAAGTAAATACTTGTATTGGGGACACAAGTACGCCTTGTTATACATAGACGCAGTAAGGCTGCTAGCATAAAATAAACGTCTGAACAGGCCCTTAATCAGTTCTTTACCATATTCACTCGGATCATCAAATTGTAACACCCGTCGAACTGTTTCAACTGATATGACAACTGGTTTGTCATTTACCACAATAGTTATATGGTCTTCAACTTCTACAAACTGAGCAGTGTTCCAGAATTGACGAACTATGCTGAATCTAATATCCGGATTAGCAGAAACAGCATAATGGATACGAGATCGGCGTAGAAATGCCAGCATACCACCAAAAACATCCTCATCAGGAAATTCTGTATCAACAAAAGCACACACATTGTGTCGAGGATCATAAGGAAGTAAAGGAGCTTCCTCAGCTGTTTGACCAGCATCTTGAACTTGTTGTGCATCCTGAACTTGTGGTGGTGCATCAATAGGAGGATCTTGTTCCATGTTATCAGCCATAATCCTGAATAAGTAATATTGTATATTAGTAGTGTGGAAGTCTAGAAATCATACAAGTGTTATATACTTTAAGCATTTATATGTAAACTATAATTATGGTTTAATTCCGTGTGTATAATTAATGTATCAACGCGGTTAGACCCTTGGAATATTGTATTAGTTTATAATATTTAATTACATTATATAAATAATTAATTTTGAAATGTCATTCGTTAAAAACACAGTCTGATTCATTCGTGAATCAACTGATTCGCTATCAAGTAAATGGTTGACGAATCAGAACTAGCGAATTACTAAATTAAAATGACGAATTAGAAACTAATTCGTTATAAGATAACCACTAATTCGGTATAAGTTAACGAATCCATAGTTGATTCGTTATATAAATTATTCGCTATTCTGGTTCATGTGAAATACTTGACGAATTGGACACGAATGAGTTCCAATTCGCTAATATTAACGAATGGTCAAGGTTTGACTTAATCTTTGACTCCTCTGGTCAATGTCAAAATTAACCAAGAACATTGACAGTCAACAAGACGAACTCATGATCGATTACCCCATTATTTTCGATGGGTAACCGAATCAATAATCATAGAGATCTCGGAAACACAATGCGACTCAAATGATATCAATTTGATATGTTAAACCAAGTAATAAGTTAAGTCATTAAGAATGTGAACAGAGCATAAACACCCGTAACAACAATCAAATAATAACCCAGAAATCAATAATCAAACTCTGATTAAAGACCACCAAGGGGCTAGAAAATCCATTTCGATTACAATGATATCAAACTAAAGTACATTAAAAAAATATGAATCCGATTATGCAGGGTTTCATAAACCTTAAAACCCTGATATCAAAATCACATAATTAGTATATCAAAAATGTTTCATTTTTGACGAAAATCACAAAGATGTGATCATCTAAACCTTACGAACACAATGATATACTCAAAAGTCAGAATTTCAAAGGTCGAAAAATTTGGAAAAATTTGAACAGAGTAACTTTAGGTGTAAGGAAGATGATGGAATAGTGTAGGACGGTTCGTTTCACGCCGTCCTATATACACTGACAAACACGAGTCTCGAGACAACGAATCAGATCTAATTCGTTTGAAATTTTAAATAACGAATCAGCCAATTCGTTAGTCAAATTGAACGCTCAAAGTAGCGAATGAGACTTGATTCGTGTCTCGATTCGTTAAATATGTATAACGAACTGGATGCGTTTCGTTACAGAGTGCGGAAGCGAATTAAGGGAACGAATTAGAATGTAGTTCGTTAAAAAAACCCTAATTCGTTATCCATAATTAACAAATTAAACATTATTTAATTTTAACTTTAAATAAAATAAATAAATCAAATAAATTAAATAAAATAAATTAAATAATTAATAAATTTAAATTAATTTTAAAAGAATCACCGAAAACTTTTCTCTCGATAATATTATGTAAAAACAATATGAAAAATATTTTTGGTATTTTGTAATATATAAAGAATGTATATACATGGAAAAAATCCGAAACAAGAAATATAAAAACTTTTTGTGTTTTATATGATTTTCAAAATCGGTACATATTTTTGGTATTTTTTTTTTAGTTTGAGCAGAGAATCATATTGACCAAATTACCATTCCATCACAGTTTTATATTTCAGCGATATTATGGCTGGCGTTAAGTCGGTCATTGGTATTGTTGTCCACTTAAATCTAAAAACAAACTTTCAAGTGTTTTTGTGATATGATTAATCGGTTCAATTAGAGCACAGAATATCAGAAACTATCAGCCTCTAATCTTGGTTCAAGCTTAATTTGATTTTTGCCATATCACCCCAACTTGACTTAAACCATTATATTGTTGATCAAAATTTGTTTTTATAGAAGTTTATGAGCAATGCATTGAATTTATGTTACTATGAGTGAATATGCATGAGTCCATTTGTCGGCTTACATACATTGTATCCCCTGGGGTCTGTTTCTTAATGGTATTAAGACGCGAGCAAGGGAGGAACAATGTATGACTAACAGCGGATTTTGATCAAGTCAGTAATTTGGAAATTTTTACGAAGTACAGCAGTGATCAAGTTTAATAACTTTGGGTTTGCTCTAAAATCGAATGAAATATTCATGCATATGAATACCCAGATGATTAAGCCGCATAAAGACTCACAGTGTCCAGAACCTCAAAGCTTGTTTACTTTATTTTATTTAAGGTTGATCAAACAAGTATAAGGCTTAAAGTTCTTGCTCTTCTCAATCATCTCTCTCTACACTCTCCGTACAATTCCCAATGGCCACCAACGTTCACATCCCGTACAAGTTTTACGCCGGCAGTTTCTCGGCAGAATCACCTCGAAAGCCGCCGAGGCCGGATCTGAGCGTCTATTGGTTTCTGTTTCCGAACTCTTGAAACAGGCAGTTTTGCTGGGTCTGTTTATCATATTTATTGTTGTTGGTGGAAACGAATCCTACTGCCGTACGCTGTAACATTTTTTCAACATCTGAGGTGGTGGAAACGAACGCTAGCTTATGTACGGCGACCACCACCGTTTTCAACATCTGAGGCGACGGAATTTGAGCTGTTAACGGCGACCACCACCTTTTTCCGTTTTTGCGTAGGGAAGAGAGTCATCTAAGGCAAATAGACTCGTTAAAGGTTGAGGTAGCATTCATTGTTTTTTTCAGGCGACCACCATTCCAGGACACATTTCCGGCGACCTACGGCCGCTGCCCATCTCCTATCACTCTTCCCGTACACGGGAATAAAGATAAGCTTTTTTTGTCTCTGTTCCTATTATTATTATTATTATTTTTATTGTTGTTGTTGTTGGTATTATTATTATCATTATTATTATTATTGTTATAATCTGTTTAACATACACTTTGTTAAGTGTATGTCACTTTGTTTACAATTAACTTTAATTATTATAATCAGTTTAACATACACTTTTGCATTAGGCAGTTTATGTCTCTTTGTGTTTGCGCAATTATTACCTATTTGTTAAGTGTACATTAGGCGAATTTTTATAAGACTTTTTCATCAACGTCTGTTCGTGGTGTGTTTGCGTTGGTGTTTTGTGTTTTGTATTGCTTTAAATAGTTAAAGTTAATTGTAAACATAGACGATAGTAGTCATGTCAGTCCGCTGAGATCGTGTCCAAGGACGAGGGGTGCGGGAAAGGGAAATGGTAGGGGGTATAGTTTGCGAGTGGCATCATGGAATGTAGGAACTCTAAGTGGTAAATTGTTAGAGGTGATAGATGCTCTTAAGAGAGGTAAGGTCTATATAGCATGCCTCCAAGAGACTAGGTGGAAGGGGCAGAGAGGGGTAGAACTAAATGGGTACAAACTATTGCATTCGGGGCGGATGGAGCTAAAAATGGAGTAGGTTTTCTACTAGCTATAGAATTGCATAAGAATGTGATTGAGGTGAAAAGATACAACGATAGGGTGATGGTATTAAGGTTAGTGTTAGGAGTCGAAGTAGTGGCTGTGGTTTGCGCTTATGCACCACACGTGGGACTAGGAGACCAAGAAAAGAGGGAGTTTTGGGATTGCCTAAATGGAGTAGTGAGGGACGTATCTAGGGACGAGACCATTTTCGTAGCAGGTGATTTCAATGGTCATATCGGTAAGGATAGTGATGGCTTTCAGATGGTTCATGGAGGTTTTTGTTTTGGGGATAAGAACGAACCTGGTAGGGATCTTTTAGATTTTGCAGTGGCCCATGACCTAGGTATTCTTAACTCTTTCTTTAGGAAGAGAGATTCAAACCTAATCACTTTTACTAGTGGGGGAAGGAATACACAAATCGACTATATCTTGATGAGGCGAAATGATCGAAGACGGTGGAGATACTGCAAGGTGATTCCGAGGGAGACCGCAGCAGCCCAGCACCATTTACTGGTGGCAGATGTAGTACTGAGAGAGAAACTGACTATGATGGAGAGAAAAGGGCGGTCTAGGATAAGATGGGGAAATTTGAAGGGCACAAACATTACGTTGTTCAAGGACAAGGTCATCTCGACGACAACAATTCATCCTGTTGGGGACGCAAACCAGATGTGGGAGGATATGGCAGCTTCCATCACTCAAGTGGCAAAGGAGACGCTAGGGGTAACGACAGGCAGGACAACTGGAAACAAGGAATCTTGGTGGTGGAACGAGGATGTGCAGAGCAAGATCAAGGATAAGCAACAGAGTCTTAGGGATCTTTTAAGGTGCACAAACGAGGGGGAGCATTGGAGGTTGAGGGAGAAATACAAAAACTCTAGGAGAGAGGCGAAGAAGGCGGTGACAGAGGCAAAAAACACAGCGTATAGACGGATGTATGCACGTCTGGAAACAAAGGAGGGGGAGCATCATATGTTCAAGATTGCTAAATCCAGGGAACGTAGAAGACAGGACCTAGGAGTTGTGAAATATATAAAGAGAGAGGATGGGCATGTCCTAATCAAGGAACAAGACATTAAACAAAGATGGTAAAATTATTTTAACAGTCTTTTTAATGGCAGACATACCGACCAACGAGAAACAGACAACCCAGTTGCGCAGAGACAACAAAGGAATAACTCCTACTGTAGAGGTATCACACAGGGAGAGGTGAGGATAGCACTGAGGAAGATGGGAAGGGCTAAGGCGGTTGGTCTAGACAACATACCGATTGAGGCTTGGAAGTGTTTAGGGGATGAAGGAGTTCAGTGGCTCACTACTCTATTCAACCTTATTTTCAAGAATGGAAAAATGTCTGACCAGTGGAGGAGTAGTGTAGTAGTTCCCCTATACAAAAACAAGGGAGACTCACAGTGCTGTGGAAATTACAGAGGAATTAAGTTGTTAGGTCATACTATGAAATTATGGGAGAGAGTAATTGAGACCCGAATTAGGAGACAAACGCAGGTTATGATTAACCAATTTGGTTTCATGCCAGGACGGTCAACCACGGAAGCAATACACATATTGAGAAGATTAATGGAGAAGTATAGGGAGAAAAAGAGGGACCTACATATGGTATTCATCGACCTTGAAAAAGCTTATGACAGTGTGCCACGCAGACTAATTTGGGATAGTTTAGAAGGTAGAGGGTAACCTGGAAAGTATATAGACTTAATTAAAGATATGTATGACAAGACTAAAGCTAGTGTTCGGGCGCCGGTAGGAGATACTGATTTTTTCCCGGTGGAGATGGGACTCCACCAAGGATCGGCGTTAAGCCCGTTTCTTTTAACGGTAGTCATGGATGAGCTGTCCAAGTCGATTCAGGAGCCTGTCCCATGGTGCATGCTCTTTGCGGATGATATTGTGTTAGTGGCTGAGACTAAACAAAGCTTGAACGAAAGGCTAGAGGAGTGGCGTGTAGCTTTAGAGGATAAAGGTTTAAGAATTAGTCGCTCTAAGACTGAGTACCTTTGTTGTGACTTCAGTGGTGTTGGTGATAGCGAGGACACCCAGGTCACTATTGAGGACCAGGTGGTTCCGCAGATAACGAAGTTTAAATATCTAGGATCGTTTGTCCAAAGCAATGGAGAGATAGACAGTGACATAACCCACCGCATACAAGCTGGATGGTGTAGGTGGAAAGCAGCCACTGGGGTTTTGTGCGACAAGCGGTTCCCATCTAAATTAAAGGGGAAATTCTATAGACTCGCAGTTAGACCTGCAATGTTGTATGGAACAGACTGTTGGGCCATCCAGAAGACACAAGAGCGCAGGATGGAGGTGGCAGAGATGAGGATGCTGAGGTGGATGTGCAGACACACTAGATTAGATACGATTAGAAACGAGGTCTTTAGGGAAAGATTAGGAATAGTTAGCATATCAGAGAAAAAAAAGGAAGGGAGATTGAGATGGTTTGGGCATGTGAAGAGGAGATAGACAACAGCGCCAGTTAGAGTAGTGGAAGCCTTCATTGTGGAAGGAAAGAGGAGTAGAGGCAGACCTAAATTGACTTGGGATGAGAGAATTAGACATGACTTGATAGAGTTGCACCTCTCTGAGGACATGGTCCAGGATAGAGATTCGTGGAGACGTAGGATTAAGGTTAGCGACTTCTAGGGGAAGGCACCTAGTTAGCTTAGCTTTCTATTTAGGGTCTAGTTGGCTAGTCTTGATCCTTGTTGTTTATGAATATTTTTTTGTTTTGATGCTGCTTTTTGTTTCTTATGCCCTTTTCTTAGTAGGTTACAGATTCCTTGTTTTTTTGGTAGTTTGTTATCTATGTATTGCTAAGTGTCTTTTGCTTGTAGGATGTATGTTTACTATGATTACCTGTATGTAGCTTTATGAGCCGGGGGTCTCTCTGGAAGCAGCCTCTCTATTCTCTCGGATAGAGGAAAGACTTGCCTACATCCCACCCTCCCCTGACCCTACCGATAGCGTGCTATGCGGTGAGATATACATGGCTTGATTGATTGATTGATTGAAACAAGTATAAGGCTTGAGTATGACAGGTTATTACATTTCTACAATCCTCACCGAGATTTTTTCTAGAGACTTACCCCTTTCAATTTGGCGTTTCTTTATGTTTATATCACATACTTTACTATACTTGTTTGTTTTAAGACCTACCAATGCACCAATGCAATTAAGCACACAGTCTTTTAAGCTTACTTCTTGCTGGACTTGGAGTCAAGATAATCAATGTACTATAATTTTCTCTTTTTGCTTCAAAAACTCAAAATTTTGAGGAGCATAAAATAAAATAAAGATAATTTAATCGTTCCAGTTAACTTAAGTCTATAAATAAATGGTTGTTCTATCAATTCAACAAGTGAATAATAGGACCAAGACATGCAAGCATGCTTCACAAACTTAAATAACCGACATAATTTTCAGCGAGAAAATAATCTAAAAACGCATAACGAACGCCCCTACTATTTTCCATTATCAGGTGAATGCCTAACCCAATCATTTACAAGTAAATGTCAGGACCAAACATATACAAGTACATGTCCTTCAAATGTAGATAATTGACATAATTTTCAGCAAACGTATGCAAAAAATCTTTTTGTTTTTTCTCTATACATAATTAAAAACACAATATTTTTGTTTTTTTTCTCTTTTCTTATAAACAAATAAATGTAACAATCTTTTTGGATTTTCGGATTTTTCTGTACAAACTGAAATCACAATCTTTTTGAATTTTCAAATTTTAAAATGTTTTTGGATTTTTCAAAATATTTAAAATAATGACAAGAAAAACACAATATTTTTTATTTTTTTAAATTTCCAAATGTTTTTGATTTTTCTAAATTTTCAAATGCTTTTAGGTTTTATCTATACAAACGAAAAACACAATATTTTTGTATTTTCTAGTTTTTCACCCCCTAAAACCAAAATAAAATTTAAAAGAAAAAGAACAGAAAAATAAAGATAATCATCCTTTTTTAAGGATATCAGCGAGGGTCTTCAATCCATTTAAACCAGGCAGAAATTGAAAACGCGTTTTGTCAAAAGCTTTGGTAAACAGATCGGCTTTTTGAAAGTCAGTATGTACTTTCTCAAGGTCAATCAACTTCTTCTCAGAGCAATCCCGTATGAAATGATATCGAATTTTGATATGCTTTGTTTTTGAATGTTGTACGTGTTGGGTTTTAAACAAGTTTATCAAAGTCAAGTTAACCATATTTAACTAGAAAACGCAACGGAAGCTTATATCTTAATACTTGTTAAAGAACATACCATTATGTTAAAACTAAAACCCAATGAACAAGGATCAATATTACAAGAACAATATGCTCACAAAATGTAAATGTACCTCCTTATACCTTATAGGAAGATGTAGGTTGTTGAAGGGGATGATGAATGAAAGGCAAGCCTCCAAAGAAGAAAACCTCAAGAGAGTGATACCCCAAGCCTTTTGCAACAACACCAAGTTATTTGCTAGGATTCTTGAACACCAAAACAAGCTCACCAAGCTCTCCCAAAATGCCAAGGTTGGCCGTGAGTTTTAGGAGAGGGAAGGAGAGAGTTTTTGATTCAAAACTTGAATTCAAAATGGAGAGAGGAGTGATGCTTTGCATGTGTTGTGATTGGAGATGTATAAAGGAGATGTCAACACAAAAGGACAAAATAATAAATGGACAAACCATCCACCCACATGGGGTGGCCGGTTTTGTTATTTTTTTTTTTTTTTTTTTTTTTTTTTTTGTTTTAACATTTAAATATCTCCATCTCTTATTTTATAAAACTCATTTTTATAAAATGCACATACATTTATGTAATTATTTAACCAATTAAATAATTAATTTATATAAACAAATTATCCAGATAATTTATTTAAATCCTCAAGTGTGTTTGTTTAGAAAACCAATTTTCTAAACACGTAGTGTTCGGTATTCATTTAAATGATCAAATCATTAAAAGAATACATTTGGTGTCGTCTAGCTTGTTATTGGGTATGACCCGACTTGGATCAAACACAGTTAGCCACATTAGTATAATTATGTGTCTCGGGCATACGTAATTCCAACAATCTCCCACTTGCACGAGATACATAGAAAATTAATGCAAGTGGTGAATACCGCCTAACAACAGTTCACCACCCCTAATGTGTTTGACGAAGTGCCATTCAATAACATCATCCCTTCAAGTCCCTTACTTGATATGATTTAGGTGAATCTATCATTATATCCCTTTGTTACTAGATGTCATGTTGAATCTAAGAGACATAGGTGATCATTCTCTTTACAATTCAACTTTATCAGGCCTTAGACATCTAAACTCTCAACACATAAGAGGAACAAATTCCGTCTTGACTGTATACGCCTCTCACTATCACTTTATACTCCACCTGAGCTCATCCTTATGTACCATCTTTTACGAATAGCGAAGGGGAGAGTCAAAGTGTAATACTTGGTGAAAATCAAGACCCAATATACATCTCAGGTCTAAGGATAATATGAAATTCTCCTTTACTCAAAATTACTAATGATCAAGTCAATCGACTCCATGTAGTAATATTGAGAGCGGGTCAGTCCAATATTTGTATCCCACAAATATCTATGAACCTTGGCAGCAAACCTATGCTCCATATTCATTCCTTATGAATATCCACCAATCCTAGTTCATAATAGTCTTGCTTCATATTTGTTCCCACAAATGTGATCGACTACGGACTTTTAGAATAAGATAACTTATTCATGGATTAAACATGCAAAATTAGAATTTAACTCAAGATTCCATAATCATATAAAAGTTAAATTACAAAAGTCTTTTAAACGTAAATACAAAATAGATCAAATCCAATTACTAGAATATCGAAGTCCTAAGCCACTCGCATGACGCTCATGTTTCGGTCTTTCTAGGAGCTTCGTGAATGGATCCGCAAGATTTTGATCAGTTCCAACTTTGCGAATACATATCTTTCCCTTTTCAACTTCATCCCTTATGTAGTTGAATCTCCGCTCTATGTGCCTTGTCTTTTGGTGTGAACGAGGTTCCTTGATTTGTGCAATCGCACCCTCGTTGTCACAAAAGATTTCTAGGGGGTCTTGAATGGAAGAGACCACCCCTAGATCAGTAATGAATTTCTTCAACCATGCAGCTTCCTGAGCTGCTAATGAAGCGGCGATGTATTCTGATTCTGTAGTGGACAATGCTACCACTTCCTGTTTTGAGCTCTTCCAAGAGACAGCTCCTCCATTAAGAGTGAACACATACCCAGACTGTGATCGAGAATCATCTCGATCAGTTTGGAAGCTCGCATCCGTGTAACCTTTTATAGCGAGTTCCTCCTCACCAGATCCATATATCAGAAACATATCCTTAGTCCTCCTAAGGTATTTCAATATGTTCTTAACAGCCATCCAATGACTGTCTCCTGGATTCTGTTGGTATCTGCTTGTCATGCTCAAAGCGCATGACACATCCGGTCTAGTACATATCATCGCATACATGATGGATCCTATAGCAGAAGCATATGGGATTTGTTTCATCATGTCTTGCTCACCCTTTGAGCTTGGACATTGAGCTGAACTCAATATGGTCCCTCTTTGAATAGGTACAAAACCTTTCTTGGAGTTTTCCATCTTGAACCTTTTCAAGATTTTATCAATGTATGTACTTTGGTTCAAACCTATCAAGCGCCTTGACCTATCCCTATAGATCTTTATTCCCAAAATATAGGCAGCTTCACCAAGATCCTTGATGGAAAATCTACTTCCAAGCCAAGCCTTAACGCTTTCCATGGTTGGAATGTCATTTCCAAATAGTAGAATGTCATCGACATACAATACTAAGAAGGTAATTATACTCCCACTAGCCTTTTTATACACACAAGCCTCATCAGCGTTCTTGATGAACCCAAAATTTTTGATTTCTTCATCAAAACGATGATTCCAAGTTCTAGATGCTTGTTTCAATCCATAGATTGATTTCTTTAACTTGCATACCTTTTTAGGATGTTTCGGATCGACAAAACCCTCAGGCTGAACCATATAGACATCTTCCTCAAGATATCCATTTAGGAAAGCGGTCTTGACATCCATTTGCCAAATTTCATAATCATAATGTGCGGCTATGGCAAATAATATCCTAATAGACTTTAGCATTGCCACAGGCGAAAAAGTTTCATCATAATCAACCCCTTGAGTTTGAGTGAAACCTTTAGCTACAAGTCTTGCTTTATAAGTATCCAAGTTTCCATGCATATCCGTTTTTCTTTTGAAAACCCACTTACTTCCAACAGCTTTGGAGTTGAGTGGTGGTTCAACCAATTCCCAAACTTGGTTGTCATACATGGATTGCATCTCAACGTTCATGGCTTCAAGCCATTTGTCACAATCATTCTTGGACATTGCATCACGGTATGTGGTTGGTTCATCCGAATCTACCACGTAGCAACCTTCTACAAAAAATCCATATTTTTCAGGTGGATTGCTAATTCTACCAGATCTGCGAACGTTTTGTGTGTTTTGATCAACCACTTGATCACTTTCAACAACCTCTTGTTGAGTGCTAGTATCAACCAATTGTGTATCATCTTGTGATTCTTGATCCTCATCAAATTTCACTGTTCTACTATTAGTTCCTTCCTCAAGGAACTTAGTTTCCAAGAACTTACCCTTTCGAGCAATAATAACATTTTGCTCACTAGGATCGTAAAAGTAATATCCTAAATCATCTTTAGGATAACCTATAAAGATACACTTAGTGGATCGGACTTCTAATTTGTTTGGGGTGTATTGCTTTACATAAGCTTCACAACCCCAAACTTTTAAGAATGATAGCGATGGAGCCTTTCCATGCCATACTTCAAAAGGTGTCTTCTCCACTTTCTTGGTTGGAGCCATATTCAATATGCGAACAGCGGAAAGTAAAGCATAGCCCCAAAATGATAGAGGTAAAGTGCTTCTAGCCATCATCGATCGAACCATATCTAATAGGGTACGATTTCTCCTTTCAGACACACCATTATGTTGTGGTGTTCCAGGTGGAGTAAGTTGTGAAATAATTCCACAACTCTTAAGATGATCTTGAAAAACACTACTTAGGTATTCACCTCCTCTATCACTACGAAGTACTTTGATTGTGGTTTTGAGTTGTCTTTCTACTTCAGCTTTGAAGTCTTTGAACATTTCAAAAGCTTCATCTTTGTGTTTCATTAAGTACACATAACCATATCGACTATAATCGTCAATAAAGGTAATGAAGTATCTTTCACCATTCCTAGTCATTGGTCTAAAAGGACCACATACATCCGAATGTATGATACCCAATAATTCTTTTGACCTTTCAAAAGTTTTATTAAAGGGTTGCTTTGTCATTTTGCCTTGTAAACAAGATTCACATACATCAAATGAATCAAACTCATTGGTTTCTAGAATACCACTCTTGCGAAGAGTTTGCATGCGATTCTTGCTTATATGTCCAAGGCGACAATGCCAAAGATAGGGATCACCCAAGTCCTTCTTGAGTTTCTTGGTGTTGACATTATACATTGAACTACTATGTGACATACCACTTTGATCTATTTCATATATACCATTCATGGGTATAGCTTTAAAATAAAATATGCCATTCATCAAAACATGAATATCATAATCAATAAACTTAAGATCAAAGCCACATTGTTTTAAAAGGGACACGGAAATAATGTTTCTCCTTAACTTAGGAGCATACAAAACATTTTTCAAAATTACTTCCAAACCACTTGGAAGCTTTAACATGTAGTCTCCTTGAGCTTGGACTTCAACTCTTGCTCCATTGCCCATAAAGAGACTAATGTCCCCTTTGTTGAGTTGCTTACTTCTTTTGAACCCCTGCAACAAATTGCAAATGTGAGTTCCACATCCGGTATCAAGTACCCATGTATTTGAAGAAATAACATTTAGTTCAACATATATAGTAAAGATAATACCTGAGGTTTGCTCCGCATCCCTCTTATCTTTTAACGCTTTGAGATAGGTCGGACAATTTCTTTTCCAATGACCTATCTCTCCACACTCAAAGCATGGATCTTGCGTCGCAACCTTTTGCTTCTTTTCCTTCGGTTTGTAGGGCGTGATGGCTTTCCTCTTTCCCTTTCCTTGGACGTGGCCCTTGCCCTTAGCAACACTTGCTTTGGGGTTGGAGTTATGTCCCCTTTTGCCTTCATTGATTGTTAGAACGGGTAAAACCCTTTTACCCATTCCCGCTTCGGCCGTTCTTAGCATTGCGTGAAGCTCACCAATGCTTTTGTCCCACCCGTTCATGTTATAGTTCATGACAAAGGTTTCAAACCTTTTGGTCAAAGAGTTGAGGATCAAATCCGTAGCCAACTCATTAGAGACGGGACAATTCAACCTACGAAGCTTTTCAATGTAGCTTTTCATCTTTAGGACATAAGATGAGACGCTTTGGGTTTCCTCCATACGACATGCATGAAACGCTCGAACCGTTTCGAAACGTTCCGCTCTAGCTTGTTGAAGGAACATTTCCTTCAATTGAGTTATCATGTCGTATGCCCCATGATGCTCGAAATCCTTTTGGATTTCGGGAATCATAGTTCCCAACATGAGGCAAGAGGCTTGCACCGAATCTTTGGTGTACTTAACCCAATCGTAATAAGCCTCCTCATCTTCCACGTTAGGCTCGTCGGGAATGGGATCGTCTAAGACATATGATATCTCTTCTTGCTTGAGAACTATTCTCAAGTTGCGATACCAATCCATAAAGTTATTATGGTTTAGACGATCCTTTTCAAGGATGGTTCTTAAGGATAGGTTACGGGTGTTATGGGTAGAGGTGTTTGCATTGTTAGCGGCCATCTACAAAATTTAACAAAGTTTTATTTTAGTATTATAAACAATTTAATTATTAATACCCTTTTATTCCAAATTTTAAAATAATAATTAAATTCTAGAATCCAACGATAAATCAAATTTTGGTTAGGTGACCTTTATCCCGTTATTTGATTTAACAAGGTAGTCAACCTTGACAATTGCAACCCTTTGCAACTTCTAGAGGTATGGGACCATTCGAAATCCTTATTTCGTGTTGGCATGTTTATCCCATCAACACCATTGGACCCCATGCTTAGGTGACCTTTATCACATGGTTTCCAATTCAAGTCGTCCTACTTGTATAAACATGTAAGATTAACATACAAGTGGTTAGGTGACCTTTATCCCACAATTATGTTAATATTACCTTAAGTATATTAGTTTGCTCTAAAATGGTTAGGTGACCTTTATCCCATTTAAAGTTTCCTAATACGTTAAGTGTCTTACAAAAGGATGGTGTTAGACTTGTTTCCTTGGTAATTATGAAAAAGGGATTTTTAAGTTTTCCAATATTCTAGTTTGAAAAACATTATGCCATATCCTAACATGCATTTAGTAATATGGCGATTTTGAAAACCAATTTTCAAGGTTCTAGTTATAATAAAACCAATTTTATTATATGTGAGTAATCGCTTAGTTTTAATAAACCCATTTTATTAACTAATTGACGCGATATTACCAAATATATATTAGAACCCGTTTTATGCTAGTTGTCGTTCCTATGTGACGGTTTGGATATCCTAATATCTATCAACCACACATTACATAAAGTAAAACAAACAACCAAGCATACATGCAAAATATAGTCATAACCGAGAACCGCTAAGTTTGACCATACTTGTTAGCCGAAACAAGTATAGGTCATAAGTCTCACCTAAGGGACAAAACATGACACAAGGATGGAATGTTGACTCCCACTTGACCTTGCATCCAAATGCTTCAAGTATCCTTTCCAAGTTGTTTGTGTTCTTGTTGGGCTTGTAAATGGGCTCCAAACTTCCAAAAGTCTTCTTGGGCCCAAGAGTGAAATTTATGGGCTTAATGGGCTTGAATCCCATGATGGGCCGGTGAGGCCCAACAAGCCCAAAATTTGGTCCAAGGCCCAAATCCACCAATTCTTGCATCTTCAATTTTTACAAAATGTATCCTAATACATATTTTTCTAAAACAAAGAAAATGCAACTAATCTATTTATTACATACCAACTTATGAATAAATAAATTACACAAGCCTAAAATATGAATTATTACAACCATATTGAATAATAAATATAACCAACATACACATAACAACAATCAACACATCCAAGGTCTCGGTTTCGGTTATGACACATCCAAACATACCAAATGTTCTAAGCATGCAACCTAAGCAACCAATGCCTAAATACATCAAAAAAAAGGCAGCCCCCCCCCCCAAAGGAGGCTACGGCTCAACCCCCCCCCCCCCCCCCAAAATTTTGCAATTTTGATATTTTCAACATCCAAATGTTAGTAATGGTTTCCTAAGATCTTTGCATGCATGTCAAGATCTTACAAAACCATGAGGGGTAAAATCCACCAAAATTTCGGACCCCTTTTCACCCATGAAAAAACCGAAATCTATGAACATGCAAGGAGCATAAGTCCTTGTAACCGGCTCTTGATGCCATTGTTGGGTTTTAAACAAGTTTATCAAAGTCAAGTTAACCATATTTAACTAGAAAACGCAACGGAAGCTTATATCTTAATACTTGTTAAAGAACATACCATTATGTTAAAACTAAAACCCAATGAACAAGGATCAATATTACAAGAACAATATGCTCACAAAATGTAAATGTACCTCCTTATACCTTATAGGAAGATGTAGGTTGTTGAAGGGGATGATGAATGAAAGGCAAGCCTCCAAAGAAGAAAACCTCAAGAGAGTGATACCCCAAGCCTTTTGCAACAACACCAAGTTATTTGCTAGGATTCTTGAACACCAAAACAAGCTCACCAAGCTCTCCCAAAATGCCAAGGTTGGCCGTGAGTTTTAGGAGAGGGAAGGAGAGAGTTTTTGATTCAAAACTTGAATTCAAAATGGAGAGAGGAGTGATGCTTTGCATGTGTTGTGATTGGAGATGTATAAAGGAGATGTCAACACAAAAGGACAAAATAATAAATGGACAAACCATCCACCCACATGGGGTGGCCGGTTTTGTTATTTTTTTTTTTTTTTTTTTTTTTTTTTTTTTGTTTTAACATTTAAATATCTCCATCTCTTATTTTATAAAACTCATTTTTATAAAATGCACATACATTTATGTAATTATTTAACCAATTAAATAATTAATTTATATAAACAAATTATCCAGATAATTTATTTAAATCCTCAAGTGTGTTTGTTTAGAAAACCAATTTTCTAAACACGTAGTGTTCGGTATTCATTTAAATGATCAAATCATTAAAAGAATACATTTGGTGTCGTCTAGCTTGTTATTGGGTATGACCCGACTTGGATCAAACACAGTTAGCCACATTAGTATAATTATGTGTCTCGGGCATACGTAATTCCAACAGTACGGGATTCTTTGTGATAGAAATTGCAGCAGAATTATCAATCAAAATAGGAGTTGTAAGAAACTTCAAACCGTAGTCGCGAAGATGTTGTTGTATCCACAAAACCTGGGAATAGCAACTCGAGGCTGCAACATACTCAGCTTCGGCGGTTGAAGTGGAGACCGTTGTCTGCTTCTTACACTGCCAGGAAACAAGCCGGTTTCCTAAAAATTGACATCCTGCAGTCGTTGATTTGAAGTTGATCTTGCAACCTTCATAGTCCGAGTCTGAATAAGCAGTAAGATCAAAAGTATCATCCTTGGGGTACCACAACCCGATGTCTGGATTTCCCCTCAAATACTGAAGTATTCTCTTAACCACAGCTAGGTGAGTTACTCGTGGACTTGCTTGAAACCTAGCACAAAGACAAACAACAAACATAATGTCGGGATGAGAATCCGTTAGATACATTAAAGAACCGATCATGGCACGATAGAGGGTAAGATCAACGGTATCCTCCAATTCATCCGGTGATAAATTGTGACCCACGGGAATAGGAGTAGAAGGGATTTTTCCGGCAAATATCTTGAATCGGCTCAAGACATCGTTCGCAGACTAGTGAACTTGCAACCCTAGAAAGAAATTCATCTCTCCCATCGAGCTCATCTCAAACTTCGTTTGCATGGACTTCTCGAACTCCTTACACAACGTATCGTTTGTAGACCCAAAATTAAAGTCGTCGACATAAATCTGAACTAGGAGAAGATCGTCACCAACAGTTTTATGAAATAAAGTGCAATCGACAGTCCCTCGTTTGAAGCCGTTATCAGTCAGATGATCGGCGAGCGTGCCATACCAAGCTCTCGGGGCTTGATGTAGACCATACAAGTCATTGTTTAATCGGTAAACTCGGTCCGGATAATCATGATCCTCAAAACCAAGAGGCTGTAAAACAAACACTTCCTCGTGTAGTTCACCATTGAGAAAAGCACTTTTAACATCCATTTGATAGACCTTGATATTCTTATAAGAAGCATATGCCAGGAAGATTCGAATCAACTCTAATCTTGCAACTGGAGCATATACTTCTGTGTAATCAACACCCTCTTGCTGATGAAAACCTTGCACCACTAGACGTGCGTTGTTTCTGACAATCACCCCTCGGTCGTCTTTTTTACATTTAAATACCCAGTTAGTCGGAATCACTTTTTTGACTCTAGCAGGCTTGTCGATTAAATCCCAAACACCCAAACGTGCAAATTGTTGTAATTCTTCTTGCATAGCTTCTACCCAAGAAGGATCTTCAAGTGCCTTACGAGCCGTCGTTGGCTCAACTTGATATAGAAAGCAAGTGAATTTTGCAAGAATTACAATTATCGATGAATGTAAATCAGCATATGCACACAATACATTATTTTCACTTGACGAAACAACTTGATGACGTGTACGAACGCCCATATCAAGTTCTCCAATGATGTTTTCTTGTGGATGATTACCATGAATCCGAAGAGTGGGATTCTCAGGAACAACAACATTATCAAATAAGTTAGTGTAATGTTCACCAAGCTCGGGAGATGAAACATCACTATCAAGTTCAATAACTTGATCATTAACTTGATCATCATCAGAAGAAGTAGATACATTATCAAAGGGAGCTGGAGAAGCAACATGAGGTTCTTCAATTGGAGCTATAGGTGAAGCTTCAACATCATTAGAACTTGATAATCGTGGAATGGCCAAATGATCTTCAAAGTATGCTCGAACCAGATCTTCGTCTATGTGTTCAGTCGATGAAGTAAATGAATTAAATAAACTATCATAGTCAAACATCCAGTCGGGACCTTTCCCTTGAGGAGGAGTTGTGTACTTTTGACAGTCCACATGGTACCATTCCTCAACACAACCAGACGTGAAGTTAAATACCCTTTTCTTTGGAGATGCATATCCCAAGAAATACCCTTCGATAGCTTTTTCTTCAAATTTACCCGCATCCTTCTTCAACATTGTACAAAGACACCCAAAAGGTTCCAGGTACTTTAAGTTAGGTTTTCGATTATTCAACAGCTCGTAACTTGTCTTCTTGATTCGTTTAACAGTTAAAACCCGATTAAGCGTATAACAAGCTGTATGCACCGCCTCATTCCAAAATTGGACGGGAAGCTTAGAATCAGCAAGCATAGTTCTTGCAGCTTCGATCAAAGTTCTATTCTTTCGTTCAGCAACACCGTTTTGTTGAGGTACAAAAGGTGCACTATATTCTCGGTGAATTCCTTTTTGAACACAAAAGAAATCCAATACAGTGTTTTTGAATTCAGTACCATTATCACTTCGGATTTTCCTCAGGTTTTGTTTGTATAGTGATTCCATTATATGACGAGAACATCCATTATCCATTATCCAGTTTTCACCAGACACAGTCTTGGATGAACCCTACACACAAAGTAAAGATGATTAGTTCAAAAAGGCAGCCCAGGCCTCAGTCTTGGGCACCTTTTGAGTTTCTCTTTGATCATTAATTTGAACAAACTTCAATTGTTGTTCAGCAACTTGAGAGTATGTTGCCGGCTTCCTAGACTTTCATCGTAAATAAGCAGCTTGAACAATGTTTGAATTCGTGTTCCTACATATGGGCTCAGTTGGAACAAGTTTTGGTTTCACTTGACCATGAGTTTCATGCACATGAATTACCTTACGAGGATTCACGTTAGAAAATATGATATGTGTATCATCCTCACACGACATTGGTCGTTTCAAGATCTCCTTTATCACAGGAACCGGTTTTGAGTGGTCCTTGACAAAAGGATGGAGATTTTGAGATCTTTGTTGACCACAGTTTCTCACTACATGACCTTGTTGACCGCATAAGAAGCAACTTCGCATGTCAACATGACCATGTTGAGGTTTAGCAGAAACATAGGCAACCGAAGGTTGATAACTTACATTTTCAGTGAAACGTTTGGCCAAATCATCAGAAGTGACAGACTTCTTTTTCATATAAAAATCAAGATTAGAACAATTGGAAAAACTTTTCAATGTATCTGTTCCAGTTGATTTGACAAACTGAACCTTTTTATCTTGTTTTAACAATTGTTTTGCTTTAAGTACTGGGTCTGATGACTTTGATGTCTTGGCACAAACATATTGACATTCCAAATCTTTCAACTTGTCAGTTTCATTGTAAAATACACTCTCAATTAGTTCTGGTTTAATGATACTAATCGGGATATCTTTTTCAGTGAATATAGTATTCATTCCTTTTAACTTAAAAACCCTAGCAGATGATGGCTTAGAATTAGGAGGATTAATGAAACGCATCAAGTCCTCATCAGAAATCTTTGGTTTATCTGACTTCTTTGCCTTCACTGGTTTGGTTTTCACAGTTTCTTCCTTTTTCATTTGAGACTTGAATGAACCATACACAGCTTTCTCAAATTCTTGAGGCTCGCAAAGAATATGATTAGAACTTGGGATGTTCTTATTCTTGTGTATTACCTCAGGTTCAAACACGTCTTCGATAATCACGTTGTCAACATTCTCAACAAAGACTTTATTGCTTTCAAGATGAAGTTTTTGAGGAGCAACTTGGGTTTTAACAGTTTCTGTTTTAACCGGTTTAGATTTTTCAGAAATCACAAATTCTTTTTCAATCAAATCCTCTTCTTTTCTAGCAAAAGGATTAATTTTATAATCATTATGAAAAGGTGACTAAATTTCAACAAAACCGATGCCTTTCTTTGAATCCTTTTGTTTTTCAGACACTTCAATAATTTCATTCAACAGAAAAGAAGAATTTGGAAATTTACGCAATTTGTTCTTCAATTCAATAACCTTATTCTCAAGTTCAGTTATCTTTGATCTATGTTTCAAAATTTCTTGAAACTTTTGGTCATTAATTGTCATTTTCACAGATAACTCAACCTTGAGATCGTGGTTACTTGTCGACAATGCTTCAATCTTTTCTCGAGATCTCATTTGAGATTCAAGAGATTGTTGATAAGTATCCTTCAAAGAAGCAATTTCTCTTATGAGATTATCATTAAGTTTTTTCAAAGCTTCTAATTTAGGTTTATTAGATTCACAATTCACACATGTTACTTTAACAGATGAAGTAGCAGAGATAGAATGACTAACCTCATTGATCTTAGCCATGCAAGCAAACACAGTTGGAGACTTGTCACATGAATTGTCAGAATCAGATTCAGAATCATTATCAGAAGACAGCTCACTTTCACTTGCATCTTGACAGTCTTTAGTTAGCCCAAACATAGCCAAATTTGCTTGATTGTCATTACAAAGTAAGCGTCGTGACCAATCATTTCCATCTGCCAACAATGCCTGTGATGTAGAAGTAGATGGTTTCTTTTCAGCATCACTACCTCGTGGTGTAGAAGAGTTTTGTTGTTGACCACAAGGACTGGTATACTCCTTCGTCGGTTTGTCACACTCCTTTGTAAAATGCCCAAACTCTTGACAATTATAGCATTTCACTTTTAACTTGTCAAATCCCAATTTCTTGTTTAAGGCCGGAAGATCTTTTCCGGTCCTTTGCATGAATCTTTTAACTTTACGGACGATCATAACCATGTTCCACTTTAAATCCATGATTTCCAAGTCATTTGGATCAATCTGATCATAATCCTCATCAGTTAGATCACTTTTGGCTATCTTACTGCTTACCAAGTTTTCATATGAAGACATAAAGGTTGTTAGAAAAGCAAAATTTTGTTCAGCTTCCTTCATGTTAACACTCGGTGATGAAGCAAATGGATCAGTAGTAGTTAAACTTCCAGAACCACCAAATGATCCAATATTACCAACAGTATAAAAACATGATCTTGGATCATTATAAATAGTTGTTTCATTTTCACTTTCATGCTGTGTGAGAAAAGCAGTGATAGGAGAAATAGTTGAACTTAGAGGCATACTCCCACCATAGAAAGCAGGATCTTGGCTATCCTTGGAGGATTTCTGACACTTAAGATCATATTTTCTTGTTTCAATCTTTTGTAAGAATTCAATGGCAGTCAAATCTTCATTCAAGAAATAGTTATTTTCTTTCAGAACCATTAAAAATGTGGAGTAAGAACTTGGTAGTACACTCTTAATAGTGTCAATCTTATCCATCTCAGAAACTTCCAATTTCATCTTGTCCATTTCAGCAATTAAGTGGTTAAACCGTGTAATCATCTCTTCAATTGTTTCACCCTTCAATAAATTAAAGTTTCGAAACTGAAACTTGAGCATTACTTTCTTACTCTCAGCTGTGTTCCCCATACTTCTCATACGAAGATGCTGGAATAAGGAAGCACATCTTTTTATGCTACCCACTTGATGAAAGATATTTTCGGGTAACACCATAGTAAGAGTAGAATAAGCCTTTATCTCAATCTCTAATGCTTTCTTCTCTTCTTGTGAATATTGAGAAATAGCTTTAGGAGTATAACCAATAGTGTCATCCCCAATCATTGGTGCAATATATACCTCATCTAGGCAATACGAGCAGTCAGGGTGGACGGAACCCAAGTAAGCACGAAAACGGGGTTCCCATTTAGCAAAATCGCTAAACTTCATCAACCTTGGACATTTCGAATGTGAACCAATCTCGATGTCCAGTTGTAACATTTTTTGCATCAACATGTTTTGAGAAGCTAGTGCATACATACCAGCCATTTTTGTAAAAGTTTGAATCTTTAAGGATTTAAATTAAAATTAGTTAACGAACTGTAAACAGTGTAACGAATTGTGAACAGTTTTAGCGAATCTCAGCTTAACGAAGTAAAGATTAATGTTAACGAATCAGAAATGGTTTAAGCAAATCCGATGATTAACGAATTAGACGGTCAACGAATCAGTCAAACTAACGAATTAACTAATCAAATCATGAAGTGCAAGCTTAGTGAATTAGAATGTTTCCTGTAACGAATCACTAAGAAATCCTTAGCGAATTAGATAACGAACAAGCTACAGTTGATTAACGAATCAACCTATAGCGAATCAGGTTGTTACATCCGTTTGTAACAAACTTTGACACAGAATGACACGTGGCGATGGTTGTTATAATTCAAATCCCGAGACAAGACACGTGTCACACGAATCAGTTTACACGTATCAGAAGATATAACGAATCAACCAAAAACTCATTGCGAATTGGCTAATTATGTTAACGAATCAGAGTAAATATGTTACAAATTAAATAAAACTCGTAACGAACCAGATAGGTATTCAAATCTTCAAAGAAGATTTCCAGATTTCTGGAAAATGAAGAACACACAACCCAGAAACCCAGAAACTAAAAGTTTGTATTACAACCTCTGATCACAACCAAACAGCACAAATAAATAACCAAAATACTCGCAAACTAATCACGAATTCACTCGTATCGATCCCATAACACAATTACCCTAAACACACATCCATTTGACCACAAACAATCCCCTGTTTCTAGGAAAAACTCAGATCCAATCAAAACAATCCAAACACAATAAAAACTCCAATTCCAATCAACCACACCTATCCAATACCTTAACAACCTAAGATCCAATCCAATTGATCCATGTTCAATCCAAAACAAGCTCAAATTGAATCAAAATCCACCGGTAACCAAACTTAATACTAAAACAGTCCCAATTACAATTAAACACACTAATCAAGAGCAATCGAACAACCGAAAGCTCTGATACCACTTAAGAACTCCTAAATTGATCTCAGATCTAAGTTTACTTTAATCAATTATCTGGATCTAGTTCATGATGCTAATGATTATATGTTATATGCTATTATTATTAGTATTAGTTATATATACGTGTATGTATAATATTAAGATGTAGATCAAGAGAGATTTGGACAGGGTTTCGTTAATTAACTCTCAAAAATTAAATTAAACTTGTGAACAGAGTTCACTATAAATAGGAAGATGGACCTAGTTCGTTAACATCTCCTAACGAACTAGGATCCACTTCATTACATACATAATAGAATAAATTACCTAACAAATCGTCTCCTGATTCGTTAAACATCCTTAACGAATCAAGAAGATATTAACTTAGAGATAGTTCGCTAAACATCCTTAGCGAACTAGTCTCATACATTAATGAACTACACATTTAACTTAATAGTTTATTACATTAACCAAAACGACAAATACATAAATAATAAATACAAAGACTCGAGACACAAAACCGTGCACT
Organism: Bidens hawaiensis; assembly: GCF_021521415.1. Lineage (NCBI taxonomy): Eukaryota > Viridiplantae > Streptophyta > Magnoliopsida > Asterales > Asteraceae > Bidens > Bidens hawaiensis. The sequence goes on from NW_027495996.1 coordinate 208,673, forward strand.
AACAGTATGAATATAGCAAGGGTTTGCTTCCTAGGTTCATAGAATGGGATAAATATTGGACTGACCCGCCCTCAAATTTTACTGCATGGAATCCTCGTGATTGGTGGTCATAAAAAAATTTGAGTATAGGAGAACATCATAGTATCCTCCGAACTGAGATACATATTGGATCTTGATATTTACCGACTATTATACTTTGACCTAGTTTTTTGCTAGTCTGAAATATGTCAGTACATAAGGCTAAGCTCAAGTATTGTATAAGGTGATAGTGAGACACCTATGTAGTCAATAGGGGATTTGTCCCTCTTATTCGTAGAGAGTTAAATGTCTAAGGCCTGATGAGTTAAATTAACAGAGAATGATCACACTGTGTCTCTGTATTTAACATGACATTTGTGGTAAAAGGATAAATAATAGTATCACCTAAATCATTTTCAAGTAAGGGACTTGAAGGGGGTGATGTTATTGAATGGCACTTCGTCATGCGTATTAGGGATAGTAAACCGTTGTTAGGCGGTATTTGCTATTTGCATCAATCTTCTATATATCTTGTGCAAGTGGGAGATTGTTGGAATCGATCTACCCAAGACACATATTTGAGTTGATGTGGCTAGTACGTTATGATCCAAGTCGGGCCATACCCAATACAAGCTAGACAAACACCACGATATTTATTATTAAATATGATCTAAGTAATAATTATCAACACTTATAATATATGGAAAAGGGGTTTTCTGAAAATTTTACACTTGTGTGATATGTAAATTATGTGGATAATTTATATATGAGAGATGTTATTTATTTGGGTTAATAACATATGTGTCTAAGGAAAACAAATTGGGATTTTGAATTTTTGGGTGGAAAAGCCGCACCAAGGCCGGCCCTTCCCTCCTCTCTCCCCCTTTATGTTTCCAAGACCATGCATGTAAGATGGTTGGTAGATTACTTTTCTTGATTAACGAAAAACCACACTCTCTCTCACAAACACAAAAGTTTTCTCATTCTCTCTCTCTCTTTTCGGCCGAGAAGAACAAGAAAAAGAACAAGGAGATTTGCAAGTGTAAGATCCTAGCAACTTGGGTGTTAGTTGGAAACTTGTACGGGTATACAAGCTTGAGAATTTATTCCATTGGAATCTTGTCATTCATATCTTCATCCTCTTCATTTTTCTGGAAATTTTAAGGTATGTAACCTAACACCCTATGGTTGTTCTTGATAGTGTGTACATCGTATATCGATCCTGGTTTGGGTTTTACATAAAACGGATTTTATGTATATTTGATAAACAAGATTTAGAACTTATTTCCGCTGCGTTTTTCTCTATAATGGGTTATATGGACTTAGATAATCTTGTAAAAACCCAACAAACTACCCTGTACCCCCAAAGATCATGATGCCATTTGGGTAATAGTGGATAGACTGACAAAGTCTGCACACTTCATTCCTATCCGAGAGAAAGAAAATTTGAAGAAACTAACTAGGCTTTGTCTTAAAAAAGTCGTAGCAAAACTCGGCGTTCCAGTTTCGATTAACTCCGACAGAGATGGTCGATTTGTTTCTCTATTTTGGCAATCCTTACAGGAATCCCTAGGCACTCGTTGGACATGAGCACTGCTTACCATCCTCAGACAGACGGTCAAAGTGAAAGAACGATTCAGACATTGGAGGTTATGTTGCGAGCGTGTGTTCTCGATTTTTGCAAAAGTTGGGACACCCGTCTACCACTAGCTGAGTTTTCTTATAATAATAGATATTATTCCACTATTAAATTTGCTCCGTTTGAAGCTTTGTACCGGAGAAAGTGTCGATCACCTCGGCGAAAAGCAGCTGACAGGACCAGAGATTGTTTAAGAGACCTCCAACAAAATTTTTCAATTCAAAGACAAGTTGAAAGGTGCAGCCGATCGACAAAAGAGCTATGTTGATAATCGTAGAAGACCGTTGGAGTATCAAGAAGGAGACCAAGTTTTGTTGAAAGTCTCACCCTGGAAAGGAGTCATCCGATTTGGCAAAAAGGGCAAGTTAAGTCCTCGTTATGTTGGACCTTTCCCGGTCACCGAACGAGTTGGTTCTGTAGCTTACCGACTGAATTGCCCGAAGAGCTTAGCGGAATACATGATGTGTTCCACGTGTGTAACTTGAAGAAATGTCTATCTGATGAATCCTTGATTGTCCTCGTTGAAGATATTCGCTTCGATGATAAGCTTCGATTTATTGAAGAACTCGTAGAAGTTACTGACTGGAAGATTCATAAATTAAGGGGGAACCGAATAAAGTTGGTCAAAGTTAGATGGATCTCAAGGCTTGGTCCCGAGTTCACGTGGGAATGTCAAGACCGAATGAAGCAAAAGTACCCTCACCTTTTTCCAACAGAATACCACTTCCTATATTTCGGGATGAAATTTCTAAAAGAAATGGAGAATGTGAAACCCCATAAAATTTAGCCTTAACCCGCGACTAATGTAACAGTGATTATCTGAATAAAACATTGTAATAAATAAAATAATTATATTTTATTCCAAATTCTTCAAAATATGTGTATTACATTTATTTAAATTCAAAAAGGTTAAATTTATCGCGTAGCGAACACTGCGCGTAATGAACACTGGCGATACCCCGGGAAGTTAAAAAGTCCAAAATAGTCGGGAACAACTCGAAAAATTTTATTATTAGTAAAAATAGTGGATATAAGTGACAAACAAATTTTTAGAATATTTTGTTGCACGAAAATCAATAAGTTTGCGGTTGAGAGCTAGTAGCGGACACCGTATGGACCCGAAACCCAACACCACCAAAAACTATGTTCTTAGGCTTGTTGCGTCAGGAATCCAAAATCAGATAAAGTCTGACAAAAATTATTAAAAACGGAACTCGTTTGAGTAGATAAAATTAGCCAAGCGTTAAACCAAAATTTATGATATATCTATTTAATCACCTAAGACCCCGCCAAATCTTCCAAAAATATTTCATGGCCGTCTCCCTCTTATTCTTGTCCAATCCAAGGACATGGAAAATCACGATTACTCTATGATTTTGTTGAGATTGTGTAGAGTTGCCACACTCATTCACTATCTTCCACATCCCTAATCTAGTGAAAACTCATCAAAGCCACCATTATTTTATCTTCTATATCACCGATGCATCAGCACCATCATTCTTGTAATACCATTTTTCAAATCTACCTCTCACCTTATTATAGAAAAACTCAAGTATGGAGGTCTAAAAGTTTATAAGAGTAAATAAGGAGGATTAGAAGCACTCTAGAGAGCCAATAACAAACATATTGTTCACCTTCTTTCATTTGCTTCACCACAAAAACCTAAGATAAAATTTACTACTAAAGTATTGTTGATTTAGTTTTGCAACTTTATGTTTCACACAAATAATCAAGGATTGACATTTAAAAATAAAAGGTGACGAATGTATGCATATGTGAGTGTGAGCCGTGGGATTTTGTATGTGTATGTGTGATGTGTGTGTGCGAACTGATTGATTTAAATGTGTGTGTGGTGGGTGCCGAGCCCACACCCACAGACATACATGCATGTTATTGTTTTTTGGATAATATGATAAATTTTGTATTATTATTATTATAAAAATGTGCGTGAATGTGTGTGTGTGCCGTGAATATATTGTGTGTGGGGGGGTGCCGTACACCCACATGCATGCATACACACATATAAAAAAACTCCTTATATAACTGTTTATTAGTAGTTGCTTGATTCTTGACATTTGATAATGAACATGCACATTTGATTTCTTTTTGGATTATCCGATAAGAGATGAAATGGGTTTGGTTGTTTAAGAAAGAGAAAACGAGAGAGAGAAAGAGAGTAGGAAAAAGTGTGTATTTTAGTCTTTGATGATTATTATAGATGATATTGTCTTGATTGGGTTATGCACGTAATGGTGTCTTAAGAAAATAGGTTCATGCAAGAAGGTTTTAATTGAGTATAGTGTGGTTATAATAAATAAATAGTTTTTCACATGAACATGAGTATACTTGAAACTTGTTAATATTAATTTAAGTCATGTTAGAATTCAGTATTATATTTATATATGTTATTTAAATGGCTCTTTTACATTTGATTGAAATTATGGATAAAATATTGAGAATAAGATGATATGCTAGAAATAGAAACTTTATTTGTTAAAAACTTGTAAACCTCTAGTTTTGTTTAATGATGTTAAGTGACTTGTACATATATGATTGAAGAATGACACTTGAATAGACATGCATGATAACTTGATTGAGAAGATGATGATGTGGAATAAATGTTACATGCTCATGAAAGAATCTTGGACAAATGGTTAGGTAGTTATGCTAGAAGATTTGTCACATGTAAAGAATTGGAAAAAGATAAAACTTGAATTATATGAGATTGATAGAGACATGATCAATTAGGAACAAAATCTGGAAATTTAAATATATTTAATGTACATAATCTCATGAGTATTGGTTTGTTTATTCCTTACCACATTTAGTAAGTTAAGACATGTGCATGTTATACTTGAAATTGCTAAAAAGTTGATGTATTGTGCTAACTATTTAAATCTAGAAATTTGGTTCAAATTATACATTATAAATATGTGTATCAAGTATACAACATGTTTGACATGTTTAATAGGGCTTAAATTGCTTGCCGGTAGTTTTAACGGTAGAAAAATACGACTTTTAACATGAACCGACAACGGTTTTGGGAACTTTATATATTAAGGTCAAGATGGAATAACTTGATCTTTGACGGTTCGTGTCGCAACAAACCGACCCGAAACGTCAAAATTGCTCGTTTTGTGAAATTTATAAATAAAATAAGAAATGAACTATTTTAATAAAATGAATTATAAAACTTGTGTATGTTCACACTTAAAGTATTTAAAAATATTTAAGAACTCAACTTTTTAAGAAAAATTTAACCGGTTCACCAATTAATATAAAACTGACAAAATCGACCGAACCGAAAAACGATTTTAAAAATGTAATAAGTATAAAGATATAAAATAGTAAATATTCCAGCAACTAAAATATAAATTTATAAAACCTAATATTATTAGATAATATTAAACAATATTAAATAATATAATAATATATTATTACATGTTTATTTGCTAGATAGAATATTTATGCATGAAATGTGGTAGTTACAACTTGGGGTAAATTTATAAGTTAGAGACCATGTGTATGTTGACTGGTATATAGGAATTGGACTTGAACGGAATCACCAATGTGTCGTTAAAACTAAAATAAACACACAAGCAAAAGAATAACATTTTTAAGAAATAAGATGTGTGAAATATTTTAAGTTGAACAAATAACTTAAAGTATGAATAAATTAATTGTGTGCTATATAATTAGGACACGAATCGAGTTGGAATAATTGATCATCTACCAAAACGGTTAGTTTTCTCGTAAATCCCCTCGTTTTATTGATTTATAAATATTTTTTGGGGAAAAGTATGTAAACTAAGGGTTATATATTTTACAAATTGTGTTAAATGGGATGAGTCATTATGAAAGGAAAAACCGTTAACCTAGAGAGAAAGGGCCTAAAAATATTGGTAGATCTATCGGGCGACGCCCCGCTCTTCCAGTCACTCTGGTTGAAAAGGTGAGAATATTTTGATTTTGGTATGTATCAGGTTTATCATATTGATAGTCATACATGTGTTGTACTCTTTGCTCGTTTACAAATAACACATTTTGGTTATGAAATATATAGTTATGTTTGGAAAAATGGAAATTAGATTCTCATTGAAAAGAATGGTGAATAATGAAATTTATCATTGATAAGAATGATGAATAAATTGGAGTAAAGTCGAGAACTGTTACATCCCGGTTTTTAATTGAGAAACTCACCCACATTCGTGTTGACAAAATTATTTTAACATAATTTTCAGGTAAATGAGAACTTTGGAGGCATCGCGAGGGATGGGATGGGACGAAGAACGCGTCTGGTTTTGATGTTATGGCGTGTGTGGACTTGTAATAATAATAGTTTACGTAAATTTAGACATGTGCACTCTGATGAATAAACAAGTCCTTTATTATACTTAAGCATTCTGTTTCATGATTTGGCTATCGGCATTTGTCATTACCGGATATTAACTTAGTTAAGTCTTCCGCTGCTAAGATAGATTTTCGGGGTGTGACATAAGCCCTATCCGGCGTGTAAGTCTCCGCAGCGTATAAGTTGTCTAGCGCATAAGTCATACATTTACGTTTTACATATACGTCACCCTTATACATATGCGGAATGCACATAATTATGCGGCACATACATATGTGTATATACATATACCTACATATGCGTCCTTATATATACATATACGACACATACATATGCGTCCATACATATACATATACGACACATACATATGCGTCCATGCATATACATATACGGCACATACATATGCGTATATACATATTCAAATACGGCACATACATATGCATTGTAGATACATATACGCTAGGTATACTTATACGGCGTATACTTATACGACGTAAGGTTCTGTTCAGCTCTCTATTTCGTGTTTTTTTAAGATTTTTTCGATTCCGGCGCCGTCAGCCACCGTTAACCACCATGGTTGGCCGGAGTTTGATCGTTTATGAATTAGGTAGCTTCGGGGTGTCTAGTTCTGAACTACGTGGCCTTAAGCTCGTTTTTTGTTGATTAAACACCCAGATAAAGCTAGATCTAGATTCAAACGACTCATTCGGCGTCACGGGCTGCGAAACAACTAACCCGTTTACTATCAACTTCATTACTTTATCAATAATCATGCCCGTTATATCATCCTACAAATTTCCATGCAAATCCGTAAACGAAAAGTAAACATTTTTAACAAAAACGTACCTTTGAGGTTTATGATCGAAATCACTCGAATAGACCAAAACCATATCAAACAAACTCGAAATTGAGTGATTCAAGCGGTCACAGAACCGCCTCACCCCGATCTACAAACCCATCAGCTCACCTTCTCCCGACAATGCCGCTAGAGTCGCCGGAAAAGCTGAACAATGGCCGGAAAATTCCATTTATAGCTGTTACGGTTTTGCAGATAAAAACCGGACTCCCGGCCTCTGATTGAAGATCAGATTGGTGGAAATCTTCATTTATATGTCATGAGCACTCAGTTAGAACTTGAGACCTATCCGATAGTTAGATCTCGGATAATCGTTGTGTCTTTGTGGGCTATTTTCTCAAAAACAGGAATTGGAGAAATGTGTGTTTTCTTGAGGTTTGGAGGCAAGGATGGTTATGAATGATATGGTGGCTATATTTATAGGATGAGGGTAGGGTTTCATTTTTAACTTTTCTCTAATGACACTTATTCCCCTACTGCTTTAGATAATCACATTTATCTATATAATTTAATTAAAACCAATTCCTTTAAACTATTAAACGAAATTTGGGATGTTACAAGTCAATCCACCTTATAAGAGGTTTCATCCTCGAAACCTGCTTAGTCCTTGTAAAAGCAATACTTCCAGTATTCACATCCTTTCTTTAGCTTCCTAGCTTACCAGTTTATCCTTTGTCTTACAATCATCGAGTGATGTTAATTAGTTTTAGCCGTCCATAGTAGCTTGTCCATGAAGTCCTCGATGTTACGCTTCCTTATCTAGACTTAGCAAGTTCCCATCATTTCCTTAAGAATGCTTTTATTTCTTGTCTTTCAAACAGAAATATTGCACTTACCATCACCACACTAAGCATTGAATGACTCTTCTATCTAATTACAACTTTTAGCAAATATACTGATTTTCGATATATTGAAAACATATTAATTCCAAAAAGGAAACCTTTCCAGTTTCTCCTTAAGGATTACTTTTTCAAATCCCTTTGTTTATTCCTCAAGATAGAACACTTCTTGCAATTCTTGAGCACATCCATTGCATATGTTGTCAGAAAACCCCTTAAGTTACCACTTAAACATTCTTTCATTCTTAGCTCTGCATCAACACGTAGGGTTCATGAGTTATAGCTGTCTAAGGTAGCTTGATAATGAAATCCATGATGATACATCTTCCTTTCATTGACTAATCAAGTCTCACCTCGTCCTATGAATCCATTTTTGTTTGTTGCTGCATATCAGGCTGCCTGATACATCATAACTAATTATCTTAACCGACTTCCTTTCAGGGCATTTCTTGACCTTCATAAGGACATTTACAATACCATTCTATCCCTTTTGTTCTAGAGGACTTTCCTCTCATGATCACATGTTCTTCGGGTTCTTTTTCGGGTTTCGAGTTTTTCGGGTCGGGTACTTCGGGTTTCAAAGTTTTAAATCTTAACACGAAACCCAACCCATATCTCTCATGGGTTTTTTGGGGTTCGGGTAATTCGGGTTCAGGTTTTTTCGGGTTGGGTTAATCGGGTTTCAAGTATCCTAGAAAACAAAACAAAAAACAAAACAAAAAAAACAAAAAAAATCTTCAATGCTAAAATTAAAACAACATATTCTTCTTTGCTGGAACGCAAATAATCAAATAATAAACCAACTAAACTTGATAAAACATTTCAAAAGAATAATAAAACTATGTAACTAACTCGAACCATAATCTTCTTCAATCGGACGTGATTTGATTGTTTGATTACGGTTGCTATTAGTAATAAACGGAAAACATAAATTAACAATAAACAGTCGATTCTTAATAGTTGGAATGACAACAATCGATTAGGGTCAAATTTTGATAACTTTAGTGGCTAAGGCTAAGCCTATTATACCTAAAAATATATTTAATTCCAAAACAAAAAGTTTATTCGGGTTGACCCGAAACTTATAAATCAAAACCCGAAAACCAACCAGAATTACTTCGGTTCGGGTTCGGGTTAGTCTTTTCTCGAGTTCGGATTTTTCGGTTCGGGTTAGTTTGGGTTCGGGTATGGGTTTTTTCGGGTTGGGTATCGGGTTTTCGGTAAAAGTGACAGCCCTACATATCATACACTTACCACTTAAGGTAAGTGTATTAACTAATCAAATCGAGTATGCACACAGCCCCGAAAACATGACAAGGAAATGGGGCTAGAAACTCACCTGTCTCATGTTTCTTTCCGAGTTAATAGTGATTCATTTCTTTAATTGAGCTCGGCTAACTGTATATAAATTACGTGTATTAATTACTGGCCCTAACCACATCATTTAAGTTTCAGCAGAATGGCTAAGTCTGGTCTATTCTAATGGCCTTTTCCCCTTTCCATTCGAATACACTTGTATTCGAATGTATTAAAATACAACTCATTATATTCGAATGGCCCATTTTACTTGAACAACATTGTATTCAAATAGGTTGATTGGAACATGCATTCGAACAGGATGGTATTCAAGGGAATTGTATTCGAATTAAATTTGTATTCTAAAAAGATTGTATGTGAATACAATTGTATGCGAATAGTATTGTATGCGAATACAATTGTATGCGAACAATATTGTATGCGAATACAATTGTATGCGAGTAGAAATTGTATTCTTCATTTCTGTATTTCTTTCTTCTTTCCTTCCTTCCTTTCTTTCTCTTTCTATTTGAGTGTTCACCATTCGAATACTTTACTATATTCGAACCCATGTTCATTCGAATACTTGTTTCATTCGAATACAATCCACTGTTGGGTTTTTTACCACCTTATTCACATTTTCCTTTCATACACTAACATCCATTCACATAGTTTAGTATTATATATCTTCCTAACGGTTTTTCCTTTCCATACTAGACCAAGATCTAGCTTGTTTATCCATAAAGCTTGAACCTTTATTGGTTTTAAACGCATTTAAGCTAGATCTAGGGTTTCTTAGTGAACCGTGTTTAGTAACAAGTTCTTTAAGTTCACTTTTAACATCAAGTTTACATTTTTAGGGTATAACAATACCCGATTTACTATCCTACCAAGTTTCATGCAAAACCGACTTCGTTTACCCGTCCTTTTCACGAACCGAACACTACTCATTTTACCCGAAACAAACCAACTAACCCGTTTATTATCAAGTTCATTACTTTATCAACAATCAAGACCCGATCTATCATCCTACCATTTTTCACGTAAATCCGTATTCGAAAAGTAAACATTTTTAACAAAAAGGTACCTTTGATGTTTATAATCAAAATCACTTGAATAGACCAAAACCATATCAAATGAACTCGGAATTGAGTGATTCAATCGGCCACGGAACCATCTCGCCCCTATCTACAAACCCATCAGCTCGCCTTTGCCGGAAAAACCACCGTTACAGTCACCGGAACAACTGAACAGTCGCCGGAATCTTTAATTTTGAGCTGATACGGTTTTGATGATAAAAACCGGACTTCCAACCCTCTGATTGAAGATCTAATCGGTGGAAATATTCATTTATATACCATGAACACTCAGTTAAAATTTGATACTGATCCGACGGTTAGATCTTCGGGAATCTTTGTGTGTTTGTGGGTGGTTTTCTAAAAAACGGGAATTGGAAAAGTGTGTGTTTTTTAGGGTGTAGAGATGTGTGAAAATGGAAAGAATTTGGGTTTTAAGGGGTATTTATACTCCATTATGCCCATGGACCTTAGTCCCATATTTCCTTTTTGGTCCATATTTAATTTCATCAAATTGCCTACTTATCCTTACATCCTTATTATTTTATTAATTATCTACTAACTCAAGTAAACTTTTCCACCGTTAATAAATAATATATTAAATATTATTCTTAGAAATTTCGAGGTGTTACACTTAAAAAGTCTTTTGAAAAATACAGTAGGTAGCCGTTATTTTTTTATGAGAGATACTGTATTGTATCGAATATTAAGAGACAATATTAGAAAAAAATTTGTAGTTTGGGGGTATATTGTTTTACCAGATAAGGTTCATATGGTATTAAACAACACTTTGTAAAATGAAGTATCAACTTGTTTGGCTGGATCAAATGCAAATATTATGCTTACAACGAAAGATCAAGTTGTAGCATATGCCTAGTCGAAGGTCTTTTATAACTCTTTTCCATCCGGTTGTAATATTTGATTATGTTTTTCAATAATCACATGTTACATGTTTTTCATAATCCTCATTTTTACTAGAACTATCCTTGAATCCGGGTAGTAATTAACCACATGAATGTTTCTAGTAAATGAGGGAAAGTTTTTGAAAACAAATAAAAAGAGAGGGAGTCATTTACTAGAAGTTTCTGAAAATAAACAAAAACATAAGCCTAACTAGATATAATACAATACCGTCTTTTCTGAATTCTTGTCTAGAAGCGTCATGTGAAAGTAGTTTTCCATTTTTTCCAAACCGCAACTTCAAAATACGGCATAATTTTATTCGACATGGAATATGTTTACATGATGATTTAAACTTATGTGTTAAAATCAAGTTACCTGAATTTGTGGGAGAAAGTCTTTACTTTTTTAATAGTGGAGTGGTAGATGAATAGGATGGTTTTATATTTGGTTTTTTTATTGGGTTTTGTGATTTATAGAGGTGTCATATTAAAATATATTATTTTTACCACGTAAGCGTTTTATCTTAGCGTATTATGTAATCGTATTAACATTTAAACTTCATCAACATTTTAACATATAACCATAAACATTAAATTAAACGCCATCATACAAAACAAAACACAAACTAAACATCTAAATCCCCATGAAACAGAACTTTTTTTCTACCCAATTAATCTGCTTTTTTGATAACTTCAACCCCATTTTCCTTGTGATTCATGTTGTTTGACACGATAGTAACTGTGTTAACCATATACCTAGACACCAGTACATAGCATGAAGCATGTTTTCAGATACTTGACAACTTTTGTCTTGAACTCACTTTCTGGTTGCATCATCATTTCTTCATGCGCATTAAGCGTTTTGTTTTTTTCTTAGAAAAGATGTTGCTTTGATTATTGAATAACTGACAAAAAAGTTTGATCCTTTCCCTTTTCAAGGTTAAACCTTGCTTTCACAATGCTCTTCATGGCTTTGTCACTTGATATCATTTTTATTTTTTGATAAGTTTTTTTGTGAGACTATTTTTTTATGATATATAGACTCAGTTTATTAAATTCTTGGTAGTTGGAGGAAGTGAGTTTATTTAATGTAAATTAAGTTCTTGTAATTAAGTTTCATATAGACTATCATTACAACATAGTAGCAATAAATATATCAAGTCATATTAAGTTTAATAAATTGAGCGTATTAATATTTTAAACGCACTAGAGCGTATTAGTGTTTATTTTATTTTATTTTATTTTATTTTATTTTTGCTACTATTTGATCCGTGAGAAAAGTAGAAAAATGGGCTAATTTTTATTGTTTATTTGTTATTATTTAGTCCGTGAGAATATTTTTTTTTGTCTATAAAAGTTATAAACGCACATTTTTATTATAGGTTAGAATGGATGCCTCATCATCATCTTCTTCAACATCC